>NW_028120646.1:0-178995 GCF_965178545.1 Coloeus monedula | reverse complement strand
GAGAACATTTTGGTGCCAGGAATTCTTTTGAAAATTTGACTGGGTGAGTGCATTTCCTTAATGTTCAAAAATTATCCTTTGACCATGCTATTTAACAGTGTCAAGCATTCTGTTCTCTATATTGTTTTTGCTTTAAACCTGTTTCATTTTAGAACTGATGAGATGCTTAACTGTTGCATCAGAGCAGTTAGTTTGTTCAGTTTCAGTACAGCTGGCTTATTTCCATGTCATGCATCATTTAATTATACATATAAAACATAGTTAAAATTGTACAGCTCCATGAGCCTCACTTAAACTGTCTGTGGCACTGCAGTAATCCCAGTACCCTGACGGGGTGTTGCACAGCTGTGACTGGTTGGAATGTGGTAAACTGGTGATGTGTAAGAGAGCCTAGAAGTGAGCTTGCATTTTGCAGCTGTGCTCGCTCTACTGGAAGAGGAAGTTAAACCAGAAAAAAACTGCTCTTGTGGCAATATCAGCATCTGTAAATCTGAATGCTTAATGAAAATCAAGGAAAATGTGCTGAGTGAGGAAGTGGTGCTTTTCCCTTGTTTGTCATTTAATTAATTTTTGGTGGTTTGTTATTTCTCAGAAAAATCTATCTCAGATTCCTCTGTGGAAAAACATGAAGTGTTTATGTGAGAGTGAAGATCCTAGTATTGGATGATTGTCTAGATATGCAAAAGACTTTGCCTGTTTTGTCTCAAAAATGCTTTCTGGAGGCAATGATCATTGACACTTAAAATGTACCCTAGCTTGAAGATGGATGGGCACTGCTGTCCATGTGTATATGCTGTCGACTGAGTATAAACTTGAAGGCATCTATTACATCTTAGTAATGGGAAAAGCAGCAAATTTCTTACAGACATTTTTTTCCTTTTTTAAGCTAGTGAACTTGAAGGTCAGATTCAACTATATGTTGCATTTTCTGTCATATAATTATCATATCTATAATGTCCTGAAGAGCAGCCTCCAGTCAGTGACATCAACAGTTTACACAGCAGTTGAACTAAGAATAACCTTGGAGAACTGACCCATGTCAACCTCTTATGAGTGTAAACTCTAGTTCACAACAGTTTCTGTTTTTTCATGATCACAGAAGGGCCTCAGTTGGATAAAAGAAGAATTGTGTTCAAAAAATACAAAACTATTCTGCTGAATGTTCACTTTACTGTATCTCAGAAGAGGAGAGGAAACAAAACTGAAAGAGTAATACTTAACAAAGTATTTTTGCTCCCTTATAAAAAGAAGGACAGGACAACATCAAAAACAGCTTCCCTAGAAGAATGCAGGGAAGATACATGATAAGTGGCATCAGCTTGGAAGAGGGATCAAAACTCTTTCTTTGATTGCTTTTACTAATGACATCTGTTTAAGCAAATCCAATTCAGAGCAGTTTCAGGAATCCCAAACTTGTTCTCTTTCTGAGCACTATTTGGAGGGCATGATCTGCCTGACATCAGTGTCTGTCTAGCAGTGGACATCTGTGGTCACTATGCAGGTGCTCGATTCACATCCTGTTTCCTTTTCCTCCCTCCCCATTTCTGCAGTTCCATTTATAGGTGAGTTCCCCAAAGAAGAGCTGAGGAACATAGGGGATGACTCTTCCGTACTCACAGTCCTTTGGAGATAAATACACAGAGATAGCAGAAAGAGTCAGAATTTCCTTTAATAAACCAGCGCAATATCAGACAGGAAGGGCCAGGAAGTGCTCCAAGAGCTAGAGCATTACACAGACGGGCTGGGAGGGCTGGGAATGTTCAGCCTGGAGAAGAGGAGGCTCTGGAGAGCCCTTAGAGCCTTTTCCAGTGCCTAAAGGCGCCCCAAGAGAGCTGGCGAGGGACTTGAAGAGCCTGGAGTGAAAGGACAAGGAGGAATGGCTTCCCGCTGCCAGAGGGTGGGTTTAGATGGGATATTGGGAAGAAATCCTTCCCTGTGAAGGTGCTGAGGCCCTGGCACAGGTTGCCCAGAGAAGCTGTGGCTGCCCCTGGATCCCTGGCAGTGTCCAAGGCCAGGCTGGACAGAGCTTGAAGCAACCTGGGATAGTGAAAGGTGTCTCTGGCCATGGCAGGGGGTTGGAACGGGATAATCTTTAAGGTCCCTTCCCACCCAATCCCTTCTGTGATTCCATGATTCCAGCGTCTCTACACACATGGAGAGCCAAAGCGCAGTGCAGCATCTTTGGCACCTGATCCTTAAGGTCACTTTGCTGGGCTGATGTTGGGAAACAAGACCTATGGATGGACTGATGAAGTCAGTCAATATTTTTGCCTCCTGCGTGGAAAACACCTGCGATTCCTTTCCTTGCAGAGCTGCTGGGGGTTAAACAGCAGACAGTGCTTATGGGAATAACCCCTCAGCTGATCTGTCTTCCCTTGGTGGTTATTAACAGTGGCAGGGAGTTGTCTCCAGGATGCCCAAACGTCCCAGTGTCACTGTACGTGTCCGTGTGCGTTCATGAGGTTCCGAGGCGGGAGCCAAAGCTCCGGGCGTGCGGATCCATCACCTATTTCCATGTGGAGTGATGTTCTGTTTGAAGGCATCCCCGACCTGTGTCTGCTCAGCCGTCTGGCCACGCTTGAGTGAGGAGTTCCAGTAAGGATATCCATTGGCTGAGGAGAGCTGGAAAGGCAGACATGGAGTCAGTGTTACCAGGAAAGGGGAAAGCTGATCGGAGAAAAGGAGAGGGATAGTGGTAGATGAGTCATGGTCTGGCAGATTTTGGTCAAGGTGTTCTCCAGGGAAGCCTGTGTCCCTGGAGCTCAGTTACGCTGTAGGGTGCTGTTGCCTTGGATTGGGAGAGGCTCATTATTGCTGCCCTTTTCCAGCCTCATTTGCTTTCTGTATTTAACTGGGGCAACCAGATCCAACTGAGTTTTGAGCCAACTACTTGTTGCATGCCACCACTACCCCTGCAGCTCCATTTCTCCGGAAAAGGGGGAGGGAGAGTGAAGAGACAGGGACACAGGACTAACCTTCCTCTTGCAAGTGTCCAATGTCTATTTCCCAGGGAGCTCCACGGAAGATTTCTGTGGGTGGTTCCCAGCCGTTGTGGAATTTGGGGATGTAGGTGGGGACGTTCGTGTCTCGGGGCCACTCGGCTCTAGGACAGAAAGTGGGAATATGAGGTGACATTCACGAAGAATGTGTCTTTCAGGGCATCCCCTGAAAGAAGAAGCAGGAGCATCAGGGAATCCAAGCATCCTGTCTGCGTGGGGAGCCTGGGGAGATGGCAGCTCTGTCCTTACCTGGATCTGGTCCATGTCTCCCCCAGGGAATCCCAGAGGTTTATCTCTTTGGGTGTCAGGTGTCCTCTCAGGAAATGGGTGGTGTCTTTAGAAAGCAGTGGGCTGAGGACAGACGGGGCCAGCTCGGGGCCACTGCAGCTGTTGATGATCTGGGTCACACACAAACCACACAAAGAGGAGAGAACTTGCAGGAAACGGTCAAAATGTCAAACCAGGGACACACAGATGAGCAGGAATCGAAGACAAAGCTGATCCTTGGATCAGCACAGTCACTGCAAGAAACATCAACCTAAGTCTTTGAAGGAGACTGGACAGTTCAAGGGAACATGAGATTTTTTTGGATTGGAGTCAAAGGAAGAGCTGATCTACAAATGAGCTGTTGTTACAGACGAGTGAAGTGTCAGAAGCTGACACTTCAAAAAATGGAAAGTATCTTGCTATTCCTTTGTGGCTCCTTTTCCAAGTTGGGATTTCTGCTTCCAAGCATTTTCAGTGCAAATACTGAGCCGTATTTGCCTGAAGGTGAGACCAGACAGATTCCCAGTGGGGATTCCAGCTGGCTGCCCCTTTTGTTCACAGTAATGCCTTATTGACCCGGTGGAAGGATTCATATTTGCTGGGATTCCTGTATTTACTTCAAGCTTCAAACCGGATCAGAGGCCAGGAACAATCGGCATCGCTTCTGGAAGTTCCTGAGAAAGCTGTGGCCAGGTATGAGCAGTTTTCCAACCCTGTTGCACAATCTATCTACTTGTAAGTGTGAACTAGAAATAAAAGGAGTTCCCAGTGAGACCTGGGAATAAGATTTACCAGTTCCAGCGGCCTGAAGAGGAAATGCACCAACTCTGAAGCACGGGGGTTTTGGATGTGCTTCCTTAGTTTGGCCTGAAAAGAGAACGTAAACACAGTTTAACCCTAACCTGAGTGTGCCTTCTCTTTTCTGTCACATGGGGCGAGTGTTGTGGACTGATGAGAAGAGTAAGGGATGGAGGAGTAGGAATCATTCATTTTTATTTTGTGTCCATTTCTAATTCCCAGTGAATTTCAGGCGGGGGGGAATACCCTCTCTGTTAAATCAGTGCCTTTAAAGCTAATTTGAACAGACACAGAAGACCTTGGCTTATTTTGAAAGTCCTAGTGAGGAAGGGCCAGGATTGCTGGTGCTTCTGCCTCTTGCAGGGTTGAGAATCCCACTAGTTCCATGGATGAAAACAACAGGATAGGTGTTCTGAGGGTCCCCTGGCAAACTGCTGACAAGGGAAAGTCTCCACCAAGGTCTTGCCTGGGGCACCCGGAGCTGCCCTGGCCACTGAAAGGCTCCAAATCCAGTGGTATTTGAGGTGAGCTGTGGCAGAATGGAGGAGCAAACACTTGGGACTGATTTACTGCAAGAACTGGGTTTCAGTAACAGCAATCAGCTGAGCTGTGGTGAGAAACCTCTCCAGTTTGTGCTCCCATTCAGCTCCTTCTCCTGTCCTGGACTCCTGGCACTGTTGCCATGGGAGACAGGCTCCCCGCTCCTACCGAAATGCAAAGCATTTGAAATGCCGGAGATGAAACATTAATGTGGAGTGGGAAACAACTGCTGGCAGCAGGGTGACCCAATGAACGGGCACTTCCCAGGGACTCGGCAGCCCCATGGTGAGGAACGTGGCAGGACCCCACCACAGTGTCCCAGCTCTGCTGCGTGCTCCACCCTGGGCTCTTGCCAGGAGATCAGCTGCTCCTTCTGATTCTGAGCAGGCACAAATTAGCCATATTTGCTTCTCAAAGAAAAGGCTGGAGCTTGGTATCCTGCTTTAAGGTTGTTTACAGTCTCTTGGTTTTCCTTATTAATAACTGCCCAGGAAGGAGCTTGTAGGATGTGTTCGCTGGACAAGTTTGGTCACAACTGACAGAATTCCTGCTGCAGTGGTGAGGCAGGGACTGAGCCTGGTTCACTGTCCCCAGAGCTCAGGTAGTACAGGACAGTCAGGCCAGTAAAGCCCCTGCTCAGGGCTGGGAATGAGATCCTGGCCAGCTTTCCCTCTCTGCCCCTCTCTGCAGTCCTGCTGGCCTATGTCATGCCCTGGGGCCACTCTGCCGTTGCTCAAATGGCCAAAATCCACTCATCCAGGAGTGGGAAAGGGAGGGAGGGCACAGGAATTCATCTTAGGTGGTGAGGCCTGGAAATTTTCAAGGCAACAAATTGATCTTTGGATAATTACAGCAGAGCAGAGAACACGGTGCCATGGGCTCTGGCAGGGCTGTGCTCAGCTCTTTGTTCTCTCCCAGGTCCAAAAGTGTGACCAGTTCCAGCAGCAGCAGCAGCAGTGACAGCTCAGCCAGCGACTCCTCTGACAGCCAGGACTCCTCTACCTCCTCCGAGGACAGCGACAGTGAGGACAGCTCCTCCTCTGTTGAGAGTCTTTCTGAAGAATGGCTAAAAAGCAAAGGTCATGATAACACAGCAGGCTTAGTAAAGATGCAGACACTGAGTCCTTGAGCAAGAGGTTGCATAGATAACAGAATGTGCATTCAGATAAGTAAGAAGACAGAAAGTAAGAAGAGGAAGATAAGACCACCGTGTTTGCAGATCCCACGGAATAGCTCCCACCAATGAGGAGCTCGACTTTTGCAATATGTATGAGCTAATTAAAGGTACTATAAGTAAGTGTAGTTTTGAAAAATAAATCGAGACTTGCTGAACATGATGCCTTGAGTGCTTGTCTCCCGCGACTCCACCCAACACTCCTCCTCCTCCCCCTCCTCCTCCTCCAGCAGCTCTTCCTCCTCCTCTGACTTCGACTCGGATCCGAGCTCCTCCAGCAGCAGCAGCAGCAGCAGCTCTGAGGATGAGCCCCCAAAGAAGAAGAAGAAGAAATAGCTGGGGAGCTGCAGGACTGGTGTGGAGTGGGGGACAAGCCCCTCCCAGGGGCTGGAGCACACGGCTGCCAAACATTCAATGGTCAACATTTCTACTGCTCACACTTTCCAAGTGTTTTGCCTAGTTGTTCCTAGGACATGGAAGGTATTAAATGGCTTCCTGAGACGTACTGAGAGAGTATTTTTGTGCTTTATCCTTTTATGGAGGATTTTACTTTTTTAGTTCCAAGAAAAATTAAAAAAAAATCTATCATCAGATTCGTTTCCATGAGCTGAAGTCCAGTAACCTGGATGCTTACATGCTGGAAAGCAAAAGCTTTTTATTGCAGGTTATGTTGTGCATCGTGTGCTGTTCCTCTGTTAATGACAGCTTCACTTCCATTGAGAAAATCCTCTCCAGCTGTTAAAAGCAGAAGTTTTTCAGCGCTGCTGTGGAGCTGTGGCATAGTTGAAGCTGAATGCACAACGTGTCCCACACAGAGCCTCCCATCTCATCAGCTGGTGCCAAATGGATTCTGTGCTGCTGAGCTTGTGTTCCAATGGCTTTTCCTGATGCTTCCAGGTCCAGTCTTAAGTGCACCATCCAGCTGAGCTGTGTTGGTTTGTTACTGATCAATGGAGTGCTTGTCCTGCCCGCAGGCTCTGGGCTTTTCACTCCCCTGTGGCCTTGGCTCGTGCGTTGGAAGTGTTTGCTGAGACACAGAGTGTTGGTGGTGGGAAGCAGCAGCTCAGTGACTTGGGGCTGCTGCTGCTTTAGGAGTTTCATCTTTGTGCCTTTTTTTTGTCAATTCGGTGTGCCCCAGTGAGACAAGGGCTGCAGTGGGTGTTCTGCAGAGCTCCAGCTCAATATTGCCACGCAGCAAAAGCAGAGAAATAATAACAGCCACAACTGGGCACTGTTCTCACTGGATGCTCAGTAAAAAAGAGACTCCTTGAAATAAAGGGCTCAAAGGAAAGTGTTTCCCTTTGCATGTGTGAAATGCAGGATTGCCGAGTGACAGTCTGCAGAAATTCAGTCATTCTTTGTTTGTGGGAACTGCCCTGGAGAAGGAAGTGAATGCAAAAGCCCCACAAGCCCTACAAAAGCAGATGCAGACAGGCTGCAGAGCAGGGATTGCTGGATGCAGAGTGGGAATTCGTTGTTCTTCTGGTGCATTGAAGCAGTTGCCATTAGGATTTTATTTGGTGATGCAGTCTCCTGAATTTCTTCTTGTCGGAGTGCCCTTTGTGGGGAGGGGGCATCACTTGTGGAAGAATTCTCAAGTATCTTGGTTTAGGTAGAATACAGTAACTAAAGTATTTTTAATAATTTTTATGGAAAAAGTAGTGCGTAGACTTCCTTTGGAATAAACTGTACTTCTTTAAATGTTTGTGCGTGTGTGTCTGTGTGCACTCCTGTGTTTTACAGAACACGCTGCAGACTGTAAATAAAACTACCAGAAAGCTGTTGAAGTCTTGTGGACTGAATGTACCATTTAATGGGAAAGGGAATAAATTATTAAGCAGCAGTTGCTAAGTGGATGCTTCCTGCAAATATCTGAAATCTTTGTGGTGTTTGTGTGCAGGTTTCAGCTGGAGTTGCCCTGGCATTGCCTCCAAGAGGGGCAGGATTGCTCCCCAGGAAGTTCTCCAGCCAGAAGTCCCTCTGGATCCAGATTATTTTTTTAAAAAAGTTTAGTTTGTCTTGGCTTTTTCTTTTTTTCCTGCCCTTTCTGGTTTGTCTCTCCCTGTTCTTCTTTTACAGAGGAACCCCTCCCCAGCCTGGCCAGAGCCGCAGCCTCCTTCATGTGCCGCTGCCTCACTCGCTGCTGCTGGTGCTGGCTCAGGAATGTGCTCAAAGCCCGGCTAAGCAGGAATTGTTCCGGGCCTGCTCTGTTGAATCGCTGCCGCCGCGAGCAAAGCTGCCCCTGCTCCTTGAGGGGAGCGCTCGCTGCAGCCCGGCAGGAAAAGAGCACAGGAAAAGCCGCGCCCTTTGCAGGAGAAGCGCTGGGAGCAGAGGGGAGAGCGGGAAAAGGCAGCGAGAGCAGCTGGGCGGGTGGGGCGGCATCAGCGCTGATCCCTCCGCGGGCAGGAGCGCATCACAAATAGTCCCTCCGGCGGATCACTCCGCGGGCGGGCGCCATCACCGCTAATACAAGTATTTATAAATTCAAAAGAACTCATTAACACAGAAGAAAGCAAGTATGCTTCATGCTGGGTGGGAAACATAGGGTCTAAGGGATAAGAATTTTAAAGTTGTTGATTTTTTTTTTTTTTTTTTTTTTTTTTTTTTTTTTTTTTTATTTTATGAGAGAACTACATATCCCATGGCACCCACAGAGTTCAGGACGGGTAGAGAGGATGAAACAAACTTTAAAGAGAACCTTAACTGAATTAATAATTGAAACTCAAATGTCATGGGGTAGGTAGTTCTCTCATAAAATTAAAAAAAATTAATATAAAATAAACAACTTTAAAATTCTTATTTTATTATTATTCCATGTTCTTCTCCCCCTCCTGGATGAGGAATAGGGGTCGGTATTTGCGGCTGTGCACTGTAAGGAAATAAACGAGGAGTGGCTGAACCTGCCATCGCAGGTGGCTGTGATCTGGCCACTGGAGGAGAGGGTGCAGTGGATCTGGGTAGGGTACTGCCAGCATGCGGGATGGGTGAGGGGTGGGGACCCAGTGCTGCAACCTCTGGAGGCAGATAATCTGCACGTTCTCTGAGTCGGAAATAAAGGTGACGAACAAAGTCATCCGAAAGCTGAAAGCGACGGTGGAAAAATGAGGGATCAGATGCCTGTTGTGGATTTCGAAGCTGTGAAGAAGGCATATGAGAAGTTGGAGTTGTATTGGTTGTTGTAAAAAAAGGAGATGAAGCTTGGGAAGATAGAGGAATGCTTTCTGAAGCTGTGCTGGTCACTATATCCTTCTCACTGAAGTGTTGAGCAGGCATTTGAGGATGAAAAAGTCCCATAAAATCAGCTGAATGTCCCTGAGAAGTTCGAGAAGAATGTGCATGAAATGGAATGTCTCGATGCGAGACGTCACTATTAATAACACGTGCTTGGTCCTGTTGTGATGGAAGAGGTGTCCACGTATAGTTGAGAAAGTCCTCTTTCTGTTCTGGAGATAAAATCGTATTTGTTTCGCTGAAATGGCACGGGAAACATGGTTCAGCATCGTGTGATTGTTGTGATAATCCTCTGAGTGGTGTTATCAGAGTGATGATAGGGGGTACATGCCGTGGTGACACGGCAGCTGTTGAAATGTCTCTGCTGTGTGTCCACGGCTGTGGCTGCGGTGCAGACGGGGGCTGTGTGGACACAGAGCTGGTAGGAGGTGTAGCTGCCGAAAGCTCCTAGGATGGAACTGCAGTAGCCGAACGAATTGCACTGCTGGCTGGAGGTGCTGTGCTTATCGGTCGTATCGGCGTGGCAGCTGAAGCGTCCGTGTGTGGCTGGAGGTGCCGGGCGGGCGGCCGGGACCGTGGGCGGGACCGGGCTGGCCTGGGAAGCGCTGGTGCCGGGCAGCGGGGCCGGGGCGGGGCTGGCAGCGGGGCCGGGGCGGGGCTGGAAGCGGGGCCGGGGCTGGGCTGGAAGCGGGGCCGGGGCGGGGCTGGAAGCGGGGCCGGGGCTGGGCTGGAAGCGGGGCCGGGGCGGGGCTGGAAGCGGGGGCGGGGCTGGGCTGGCAGCGGGGCCGGGGCTGGAAGCGGGAGCGGGGCGGGGCTGGAAGCGGGGCCGGGGCTGGGCTGGAAGCGGGGGCGGGGCTGGGCTGGAAGCGGGAGCGGGGCTGCGCTGGCAGCGGGGCCGGGGCTGGGCTGGCAGCGGGGCCGGGGCTGGAAGCGGGAGCGGGGCTGGGCTGGAAGCGGGGCCGGGGCTGGAAGCGGGGCCGGGGCTGGGCTGGCAGCGGGGCCGGGGCTGGAAGCGGGGCCGGGGCGGGGCTGGAAGCGGGGCCGGGGCTGGGCTGGCAGCGGGGCCGGGGCTGACGTCCCGGGCAGGGCCGGGGCCGGGCCAGGAGCGGCTCGAGCCGCGAGCGGCGTTGCCGGGGTAACCGGCACTGAGGAGGGGCGGCCGATGCCGCGCCGCGCAGGCGTGGAAGCGAGGGCTCCCGAAGGCGGAAGTAAGGCCGGGATGGAAGCGGCGGGAGTGATGACGTCAGCAGCAGGCGCCGCCGTTCAAACGCGGAAGCGGCCGCGAACCCGGGCCGCGTGGGGATAGCGGGAGGGCCCGATGGAAGCTCCGGGACCGCCCCTGGCCGCGCGCATGGCTCATCTGATGGGAGGACCCCAGGCTCGGGAGGTAGGGACCTGCCTCTGCCTTGCGCCGTAACAGATGGATCGGGCGAGATGGAAACCGAGAAATATTCTCGGCACTCTCGGTTCCTACACTCAGGTGTATTCCTAGTTCCTGACATTCCTTTAAAACTACCGAATTCTTCTCTCAGGTCCCTGGCAAATGGGGCTTTGCAGCCTGGGGGAGTTCTTGCAAAACGGGGTCTAGTGAAGCGCTCTGCAGGAGTGGTTGTGCACCTGAGCGGTCATTAATTGTCTCCTCTAATGAGGGAAACGTGATTAAACTCCCGGTGCTGTGCTGCTGTTGTGTGTCGGCCTCGAGGTGTGAGACAGTCCCTGTGTCACACTGGAGTTGCTTAGTGGCTGGACTGGGACTGGGACAGGTCTTGTTGGTCAGGAACAAAAGGGAAAATTTATCTTTTGGCTTGCTTAATATCTTGGCTTTATTAATGTATCAATGTCAATTGTTGTCATTTGCTGCCTCCTGCACAGTGTATTTGCAGCTCTGTGTGAGAGCAGACTCTCCCCTGTTGGGGAGTGAGACAATCCTGGAATATCCTGAGCTGGAAGGGACCCACAGGGATCACCCAGTCCCACCCCCGTCCCTGCCCAGACCCCCCAACAGCCCCAGCCTGGGCATCCCTGGCAGCGCTGTCCAAACGCTCCTGGAGCTCTGGCAGCCTCGGGGCCGTGCCCATTCCCTGGGGAGCCTGGGCAGTGCCCAGCAGCCTCTGGGGGAAGAGCCTTTCCCTGATCTCAGCGTGAGCCTGCCCTGGCCCAGCTCCAGCTGCTCCCTGGGTCCTGTCTGTGTCCCAGGGAGCGGAGATCAGAGCTGTAGCCCCCGATGTGTTCTGACCTCACACTTCTCTACCAGAACAAACCCAGTGCCCTCAGCAGCTCTTTCATGGTCCTTCCACACCCTTCCCCATCCCCATGTCCCTTCTTTGGATGCTGTCAGCTTTGTATCTTTTGTATACCGTGGCGCCCAAAAGTGCCCCCAGGACTCCAGTACAGTTTAACAGCAAGGAAAGAAAACAGTAGATTTCAACTTTGATCTCAAAAGCTGTCTCAGGCCCCTGATACTGCCTCGAAATGTCTTTGCAGTTCTTGCTTTATGACTTGTGTCAAACACGGAGAGAGTGAGACTGAGCCCCTGGGGTCAGGTTCTGTGTGAGAAGCCACACAGCAAGCCAGAAATCTTTGCTCCAGATCACCAGAAATTTACAGTATTGAGGGCGGAAATACTGAGAGTTGAGTCTTGGGAGCTGAGCCAGGAAAGCAGCACCTCTGCCATGGGCAGATTTGGCACGTGGAGAGAGCTCGAGCAGCTTGCAAGAGGTCCCAGCAATGTGTGTGTGGAGCTGGGAGGAGCATGAGTTGCAGTGTCGTGTTTGGAGTCCCCCTGGGTGAGGATGTAGGAATAGACTGGAGTTTTTGGTGACTGAGGTTTCTTTTCTGTGGCAATAATTGTTCTTGGCCACATCATTTCGGTTTGTTACTCGCCTGTGGTTTGTTCTACAGGCCTGTTTCCTTTCTCTCCTACTATGGTGTCTCAGTTATCTTCAGCAGAGGCTCAGCAATAACTAAACTTGAGCTTAGATACTTAAACTTCAGTTCAGAGTAGATACGCAGAAGAAATCCTTCCCTGTGAGGGTGGGCAGGCCCTGGCACAGGGTGCCCAGAGCAGCTGTGGCTGCCCCTGGATCCCTGGCAGTGTCCAAGGCCAGGCTGGACACTGGGGCTTGGAGCAGCCTGGGACAGTGGAAGGTGTCCCTGCCCTTGGCAGGGGTGGCACTGGATGGGCTTTAAGGTCCCTTCCCACCAAGGCCTCGTCTTCCTTTGCCTTCAGTGTCTGCCTCAGAGTTTGTACCCAAACCAAAGTGAGGTTGGTGTCACCTTCTCTAAACTGGGAGAACAGATCACTCCAAGCTGTGGGGAGATGGAGAGGCTGTAGGATGGAGAGGGTGCAGCCCTGCAGACGCCGAGCTGTGGGGTTGCTGCTTTCAACAGCCTCGTTGTTGCTGCGGACACAGCTCAAGGTGGGTCTGAGAGAGACAAACTCTGCTTTTGGGGGTTTGTGTTGATGAGGAGGGGAGGGGAGGTCGCTGCTCTGCTTCTTGTAACTGCTGTGGCAGAGCCAGGAGCCCAAGGCAGGACAAGGGCAAAGCAAACCTCTCCGAGCTCTTGGGTTCTCTTCATTCCCAGATATTCTGATTCCTGCCCAAGTCCAAGTTCATTGTGCTGTGCAGGATGCGAGTTTAATCAGGTTTTAGTGCTGGTTTAGCTGAGTGTTTCTAGGGCTTGAGGATGAAGCCAAATGCTCTGCACTGAAAAAGTGATGGATGTTCAGCACAAGATTCTCTTCAGGAACTGGCACGAAAAGTGGTTGCTGAAGCTGAGGGAGAATTCACAGCTTGGCTGGAAGAGGGAGAAGTGCTCACTGCTGGTCTGTCACTTCATCCTCATGAGTGAGTGTGGGAGCTCCCGAGATCGGCCAGGCTGCAATTTCAGATAGTTTAGATGGGCTGGCCTTGAAAAAATCATATTTTGGTGCCTGGAGCAAAAGCTGAAGGTGGCAGGAAGTGGCAGCAGTGGCAGGGAACTGAAGTGACACCACCCTGAGCTCAGAACTAATTTTGGTTGTGACCTTGAGCAGTCCCTGGGCCACACCAGAGCTTTTTGTGTCACCTGCTTTGGGAGGTTTTTCCTTGCCCGTGGAGAAGTTGGGTCTGGCACAGGTCTGCTGTGGAGCACCTGTGCCACCACCTTTAAAGAGCCACCCTGGAGGTGTCAGTGAGCCCCTCAGTGCCTGCCCAGCCTAGAGCAGGGCTGGGAGGGCAGGGGGCTCAGGGAGTGCTCATTCCTGGTGGTGTTGGAGCTCTGAGCCCAGCCCTGAGCTGGGTTTGTGGCTCTGAGGGCACGGGGAGTGTCCGGAGCAGGCCTGGCCTGGGCAGAGTAGGAACTCCTGGAGTAACTCCTGAGTAAGCCACACCTTCCACGTGAGAGGGAGGCACTCCCAGAGTCAGGCGCTGTCTCCTCAGAGGTGCTTTGGGGTTTAATTCTGTTCTCACAGTGACTCCTCTCACCTGGGAACCCCGTGGTTACCTCCAGAGGGTCTGAGGCCTTAGGGATGTAAATATGGACAGGAGGGGTTGGAATCTGCCTATCAGGGAATCTTCCCCTTGCCCAGAGGAGAGTGTGCAGAACTATTCTGTGTGATGATAATGTTTTCATACTTTAGGTGTGAAAATAAAAAATGGGAGAAATCTCGTTTTTCTGGCAGCACGCAAAGAACTTTCTTCTGTGTCACCTCTAAAACTCTGTGAGGGGATGAATACCTGGGAATCTGAAAGAGACATAGCTGGAAAGCATCAATATGAATGGATTTTTCTGCTTCTTTTTGCACTTGAAAGAAAGGTGAAAGTTACAGGCTGAGTCAAGCTTTTACCCTTTATTTCAATCAATTCAGTTATTGCTAAATATGGCTACACACAGGTAGCCCAGGTGACAGAGCTGCCTCCAGCTGCTCCTTGGCCCCAGTGTCCCACGCGGGATGCTTGAGTTATCCACTGAGAGCCCCCTTGAGACTGGAGCACAGGTAAATCTGCCTGTCTGAAGGGCAGGATTGTGTCCTAAGTCCCTCCTCATTCCTTCCTTTCCTCAGGCCCCACCATTGTGGCTTGGGTGGCAGTGGCACATTGGAAAGGCCTGGGGGTGCCAGCTGGGGTGAGAGCTCGGGGTGCCAGCCCAGGCTCCACCAGCACTTGGCCCACACTGGGGCACAAATTGAGAGATGAACTCTTGGAAGCTTGTCCTGAGGAGGATGAGTGGTACCTGCTGGCGAAATTCGGTGCTTTTGCAGAGCTGTGATAAACCCCAAAGTCTTAGACTGCCAACCTACAGCCTCTGCACCGTCACATTCCCCAGTTGCATTTTGTATTGGAATTTTACCTGCTCCCACCTGCGTCCTCCTGCTGGCAGTGCCAGCAGCCCACGTGCTGCCTCTCCTGAGAGCAAGTTCCTGCCTGTTTCCTCTCCCAGCCCCAGCTCTTGCTTCCCTCTGGCAGAGGCAGCTTTAGGTGCAATATCCTGATGTTTCTGCAAGTGGGTTTTGGAATAAACCTACACACGGGATGTTCATGGGTTGCTGCTATGGATTCTGTGAAAGGTGATCAGGAAAAGCAAGTTCAGAGTTACTCAGGGGATTCTCTGATTCCTGCCCATCTCACGGAGCTGCTCAGGGTGAAACTACTACTCCCATGCTTTTTATTTTGCTCCTCTTAGTGCTGGTTTTTCCTCAGGTAAGTCAGTGCTGGAGCGGCCCTTGTGGGTTTATCTGTGATGAGCAGTGGTTGTGTCTGCACACAGAGATAGCAGATTCCAGCTGTAGTGTGCAAACGTCGGTGCTTTGTGCCTTAGTGCACAGCCACATTTGTCAGCTGACAGGGCTGATGCGATGAGAAAACCTCGCACTCTCCAATAACCTGAGCACAGGCACTTCCTGCGTTGTTACATTTAACCAAAGCTCTGATAAAAAATACTACATTAATTTTTCTAATGGAGACCAGATTCCGCATTATCATCATTTACGTTTTTGGATAGTCTTTGATTGACTCTGGTGGGAAGGGAGGTGAATCAGTATCTTGTACTTTAGGGAAAGATCTAGGGGAGAATTGAATTGTACTTCCTTGGAATTCACATCACCCGCCCTTAGTCGGAGATGTTGATCTTGAGAACAACAAGCAGAGAACAGCCCAGGAAGGGCTGAACGTGACAAAACAGTGCAGAGCATACAGAAATCCTCTTTGCTGTGTTCATCATTCTGTCTTCATCTTGGATTGTTTCCACCCTTCTCCTCCACCTGGAAGTCACAAGCATCCTGCAGTGGCAGGTACTCTGGGTTCTTCTGCCAGGAGTAGTCTAAGAACAGCTTTTGCTGGGAGCAGCTCTGACCTTGCTGAAATCACTGCTGAAACCTCCCCTGACTCTTGCAGTGCCAGAATTTCAGGGTGCCAGTGGTGAGGCAGGGACTGAGCCTGGTTCATTGTCCCCAGAGCTCGGGTAGTACAGGACAGTCAGGCCAGTAAAGCCCCTGCTCAGGGCTGGGAATGAGATCCTGGCCAGCTTTCCCTCTCTGCCCCTCTCTGCAGTCCTGCTGGCCTATGTCATGCTACTATGTTATAGCATTGTTCCATGTCTTTTTTTTTTTTTTTGGAAGTAATGCCGGATATTGGCAGTCAGGGGCGATGGAGCGAGGTGAGCAGTGACCGGTGGACAGAATGAGTTGTTACGGCCTCGGTCTCAATTTTTGGAGCAGCTCTAAGCATCCGTTGTTGTTTGTGTGTTTTAGGTGGTCCACTTGCAGGATGTCCTGGCCCTGGATGCTGGAGCGTGCAAGCTAAGGTATAGGTGTGGTGTACTTCAGTCGGAGCAGGGAGGCTGTGGTTTCACAGTCTCTCAGCATGTTTTGTGTGTTTTTGCTTTGCTTCTCTGCAGGTGCTGCTGCTGCCCTGGGCGTGCCAAGGGCCAGAGGCGAGCAGGTGAGTTGGCATTTAGGTGGGGTGGCTGATAGGCCAGCGGTCTATGGCAGCGTGCTGAGCGTGTCCCTTTTCATTGTGCAGGTTTGTCCTGGCCACCTCCAGAGTCAGATCAGGATTTGAGGTGAGCCGGGGCAGTGGTGTGGAGTAGCCCGGGGATGCTCTTCTGGAGGGCAACAGTGACGTTTTCTGTTTTGTTGTCTTAGGTACCGTGAGCAGGTGTGGAGCTGAAGTTTGGAGAGAGCAGGTAAGCGCTGAGCCTCGGCAGTTTCGAGGGAGGGGGCCTTGCGGAAGGGGTCTCTTTTGGCGTGTGTTGTCAGAGGCTGAATTTTCTCCTTGTTCTCCATCTTTCGCAGCTGCCAAAGCGGACCGTGGGGAACGTGTTGACATCCGAGGTGCTGATGCATTTTTTCTGCCAGGGATGGATTTTGTCCGTTTGTCTTCAGAAAGCTAAGTGTTGGGAGCGGTGGTTGGGAGAAGGGAAAGGCCTTTGGAGTTCCAGGAGGCAATTGGAAGTTAGCTTAGAGGAGAGGGCTGTTGTGGGAGGGCCCCTTGGAAGTAAAGGGAGAGGGTTTCTCCTCAGCATCACCCGAGCCTTTGCTGGGCAGGGCAGTTCCCACCCATCTCTGTCATCGGCCTTTGAGTCTCGCCGTCATCGTGGATCTTTTTGCCCGAGGAGCTCGCCTTCGGGTCTGGCACGATCGCCACGGTCTCCATTTCACCTACTCGCTGGCGTAGCCGCCCGCGGGCATCTTGGCCACTTGCTGGATGGTCAAAGGTAAGGGATCAAAGCTCGGGTTGTCAAGGAATGGGTCAAGGGGTCAAAGGTCAGGGGATAAAAGGTCAAGGCTCGGGCTCAGGATTAGAGGTTCCAGCATGATTTTCCGTGGTGGTTCCCAGTGTGGGGACACGGGGTGTGGGGTCAGTGGCGCCGGGGGCGGGCAGGAGCCCCGTGGGCAGTGGCCGGCAGCGGCGGGGACGCCTCCGTACGGTCGCGCCCCTCCAGTGCCAGCAGAAGCCCCCCTGCGCCGTGCGGTGCCCGGCCCCACTCCTTGCCCTCCCCGCCGCTGCCTTCCCGCACTCCCACCGCACCCCCTGCTCCCCTCCAGCCCAGGGAAATGCAGGAAAACACAAAATCATCGAGGTGGAACAGTCACCGGAGCTGCCCGAGCCATCCCCCCGCCTGAAGGCGGCAGCTGCCCAGAGCCAGGGGCACCCAGCAGGATGCAGCTCCCCTTTCCCAGGAGCTGGAGGCAGGGTTTCCCAGGCAGGGGGAGCAGGGAGAATTTCAGCTCCCAGCAGCTCTCTGTGAGTGCTGGATGGACTCTGGGCTGAGCCAGGTGGGAGGTGTGGGTGGTGTTCATGTCCCCAGGAGCTGCTCAAATCCACCTTAAACTCCTGGAATGGTCTGTGCTGGCAAGAACCTTACAGACCATCCTGTTCAGCCCCTTGCCATGGTCAGGGACACCTTCCTGGGGTGTCTGTGCCAGAGTGGTGGAATGGGCAGGACTTTCTCCCTGAGCCCAGTCCCGGGCAAGATTGGGGTTCCCATGGGAAGAAGCCTGTGAGCTGCATTTCCGGAGCTGGGAGCCTCCATGCCCGGGAGTGTTTCCAGTACTGCTCTTTGGCTTTTTCCATAACTGGGCATGATGTTTCTCCCCAGAGCAAGGTGGTTTTCCCTGGATTGTTGGGGTTACACACTGGCTGTTTGACAGCTCTGTTGTCTCTTTGTCCTGAATGGAAGAGTGAGGAACGGGGGATGCTCCCGACTGTCCCAGGGATGTGGGAACAGCCCAGTTCCAGTGAGGAATGTGACGCCCAGCTCGTGGCGTGTGCCCTGAGATGGTCTTTGCTGTTGTTTTGTCCTTAGAGCCTGTTGGAGTGCTGGCCTGGATTTGGGAGGAGCCAAGTAGCCTGGAGCAGTGAGGTTTTTCCTGTCAGAAATCCATGCTGGGGATGTTTTCCCTGGCTGTCCCAAGGGGAAGGAACAGCTCTGGAGTTTTTGCAGCCACAGGCTGGGGATGCATCCCCTGAAAACCAGTTCAGGATCGTTCATCTGACTCTGTCCCTGACCTGTGGCTTCCAGGGAGCCTTCTGGTCTTCTGGATATTCCCAGGAGAGGATATTCCACCACCTGACTTTTAAGCCAGGAATTCCAAACCCAGTAAGTCGGTCACATTCTATGGGAGCTGCCCCAATGGTGGGATGGCAGAGGGCACACCCCACGCTGCTGTTTGGGACATTCCTGACTGGAACGGGAGCCAGCTGGGCATTTTGGAGCACTGAGGCCACCAGGGCAGCCTTGAGTGGCATTCCCAGGCAATGCTGAGGCATCCCATGCCTGTGGCAACACATGCCTGATGTGGAGCAGAGAGAGGAAGGGAGAAATTCTGAGTTGATGGGAGGAATGGAATTGGGCTTTCCAGAATGGAATTGGTATAGGTGCTGATGGTATCATGGAATCATGGGGTGGCTTGGAAGGGACACAAAGACCCTCTGGGCTCTGTTATCCCATCCCGTGGCAAAGAACACGTCCAAAACTGCCTCCTCACCCCCATGGAATGGCAGTGGGTGTTGGGAGCTCTGGCTGGAGCACCTGGAGACCAGGTAAGAATAGCAGTGGCATTGTTTTGGCTGCTGCTGGATGTGGTTTTCTCTTGTCAAGATGTTCCTCTGATTGATATTTTCACAGTAGCTTGCTAGGCCTCATTTGAGGATAATTCCAAGAATTTGGAAGTCGTTGGAAAAGAATGAGGAAAAAAGGTGAACCTGATCCAATTCTAGTAATTCTGAACTTCTCTTGCAGCACCGTTCCAGGGGAAAGCTGGTGAAAGGATAAAGATGCAGAGGAACAAGTGTTGTAAACCCCCTTGCCTCCCTGACAAAGCAAACCTTTCTGCAATCCCAGTAAATCTCTTGGAGAAACTGTGGGATCATAAGGTTTCCTAGGAAAGGAAAACTAAGGACAGAGATGAGGAAATAGGCTTCCAGTTAACAATGATTTGATGGAGGTAGGAATGATTCTTGTATGTTTGATGCACCCCTTTTTATTCCTGGGATAATTTTAAATGATTTCTTTAAAAAATCATTTCGATTTGGGAATTCAGATTAGAGAGGAAACGATGCAAAATAAATGCAGGGAGAGATCACAGAATCATCCTGGAATGGCGGAATAATTTGGGTGGGAAGGGACCTTAAGGATCACCTCATTCCATCCCCAGGGTGCTCCAAGCTGCGGCCAGCCTGGCCTTGAACACTTCCAGGGATGGGGCAGCCACGATTTCCCTGGGTTTACGGGCACAAGAGGAAATTTCCAGCAGGAACTGAGGGGTTTCCCTTGCTCTGCCTGGCCCTAGCAGGGCTTTGGGAGGCAGAGGCTGTGGGAACAGGAGCTTTGTCCACTGCCTTGGAGGAGTCTCTGATGTCCCAAAACCCAGCAGAGCAAGTGGCTGTGGTTTAACATCCCGTTCAAAGGAGATGCCAGGCCAGGAACGGGAATGGACTGCAGAGCAGGGATGGTGGCCAGCAGAGGGGTGACTGTCCAGGGGGTCCCAGCAGTCCATCCCTGCTGCCCAGGTTTGGGATGAGCAGGCTGGTGAGTGTCCCTGTGCTTGCTCTGCAGGATGAGGAAGCCAGGCCTGCTGAGGAGGAAGATGAGGAGGTGTGGGAGGATGGAGACAACGGCCACCAAAGGCTGGGGAAGGCACAGATCCAGGTAGGAGACGTTGCCTTGCGAGGAGAGGGACTTGTCTGTCCCGTTGGAATTTGGGGCGTGAGGCCAGTGGAACAAAGGCTTTGATTCCATTTTCTTGCTCGGGTTTTCACGTGCCTTAAGAGAGCTTTGTGAAAATGTCATTATCCCTGATTGAGTCTCTGAAAAACAGGGATTGAAGCTTTCAGAAGGGGCCCAACCCTGCCTGCATGTATCCAAGTGCAGCCCCCACTCCCTGTTTTTGTGTACAGCTGGGATGAGACCTCAGCTGCTGTTACTTGCCAGCTCACAAGTTGTGTAGCTCAGAGCCTCAGCCATGAAGGGCCAGGCTGTGTTTAAAACAGCCCAAGGTGCCAGAGAGCTGGAGTCATTTCCTAGCAGGTAACTTGACTTGGAAGCTGCATTCTAAAATTTGTCCGCATTTAATTGATGTCCCACATGGAGACACCTAAAGAAGCAGAGGTGGGGTGTTCCTAAGAAAAGAGCATCTAAATTCTTTGGTGGTAGAGGGCTTAAAGTCTGAGTGAGGTGCCTTTAGGACACTTCCATTCCAGTATCTGAATAGAATTTAAATGAAGTAGCCAAATCCTGACAAGCTTGTATGAACTCCAAAGCCTCTGCAAGTGGTTTACAGCCAGGGAAGGAGATAAGAGTCTGGAGTCTCTTCCCCAAAACCTGGCTGCTGGTTTCTTTGGCCAGGCATAGGAAGAATTGTGTATTCCCTGGGGCTCTCCTTATGGGGAGAGGTTTACTTATGTGCCCTGGGTTTATTCAGTGCATCTTCAAAGTGATGGAAACTGATTGCATTGAAATGCCAGGGGTGCCAAATGTTTTCCCCAGCCAGAGCTCGGAGCCAGCCCAGTGGGAAGGGGTTTAGTGGCCATTTTCCCGCTCCCTCGGGGCAGCAGCACTGGAGCACTCGCAGCCACCCGTGCCCGAGGTGCCGAGTACTGGCAGGAGGCAAAGCCAGGGACTGGGCAGGAGGAGCTTGCAGTGCTCCTGGAATCGCAGAGCTGGAGCTGTGGGTTAGAACTGCCAGGAGCTGCTGCCTCACTCAAACCTTGTTTAAAGCTCAGCATCCCTCCTGCTCCCTTGGAATGATTGTTGCTTCTGTTGTTGCTCTTTCCCGATCCATTATGATTATTATTGTAAATTCCCACTCCATTTCTTCCATAGCCCTTTGCTTCCCAGAGGTGGTGCTTTAGGCAAGCCCCTCCAGCCTGGGAAGGGGCTTTTGGCTCCAGACTCAGTCCCAGTCCCCATGAGCAGCTGGAGCTGTGCTGTCCCCAGCAGGTGCCTTTCCTTCCTTCCCTGCTGCACTTTGGCTTTTTGAGGGCTCTCTAGGGGGCTGAGGGAGAAGTTCTTTGTCATTCCAGGGCAGCATAAGCCCTGATCCCACTCAAAGCAGGAGGAATCATTCCATCCTTGTTTTTGGATACACCTTTGGTGTTCTCTCTCTTTTGCTGACACTGTGTGGTGAAGCAGCAGCTCCCTGGAATAACTTTTATTTGTAAAACAATGAATTCCCTGCTGGAATCCCAGTCCCAGCCCCCCAGATCAAGGTGCAGTTTAAGGCCTTACACCCTGACCAGGACAAGTTCCTGTCCTTAGACATGGAAAACAGGGGAAAACTCAGACTGGATTGGAGCCAGCATCCAGAATGGGGAGAGTGAGGCAGCGTGCTTGGCCCAGGCTGGGGCTGGTACAGGGGGTGTTCCCCATAGGATGACACCCGTTTGGAGCAGATGCTTCTCTTCCTTTGTCCAAAGTCCAATGGCAAAGGAGTGAAGAACCCACAAGTGGGGCCTGGAAGGAAAACAGTTCTGTTAAAATTAGGCAAAGAATGCACTAAGAAAAAATGGACATCCTTTTTAGGTATGAAAGTAAGTAGGGGAAAAATGTTGAAAAAGAGCTCTTTTATTTGGTGCCACCTCTCATTTTTTTATGGATAAAACCCTCTAGTGAGCAATCAGAACAGGAGTGGGAAAGCCAGGAGCCTTTGACTTCCACAGTGGACTTAATTGCCATGCTTAATTTCAACAATTTCTTCTTTCTCTCAGGCCAGAAAAACCCACTTAACTTGTCCCATCTTTGCCAAAAGCTTTGGTGTTTGAGCAGCCAAACCCAAGGGGCTCTGGCCCCACCAGCCTGTACTGGAGGGCCCCTGGTCCTGCCCATGGTGTGGGATGAATCCCCAATTGTCCCCAGAGGGGGCTGCCCTGGTCCCTGCAGTGCCCAGCACCTGAGACACAGAGAGAGCCCTGTCCAAAGGGGCTCCTTGTCAGGAATGTGGCAGCAGCCCCAGGAGCAGGCTGGAGGTGAGAACTGGGGCTGTGTTTGAGACTGACCAGGTCAGCTCAGTGTTTACCTGTGGGGGGAGTTTGGCCCCCCATGCTGAGTTGAAGCTGGATCAGGGTGACAGATGCTGCATTTTGGGCACCCTGAGAGTTTCTCTCCCCCTTGGAGATTTCCTGCAGGGATGGGGCAGGGCAGGGAGCAGAATTAACCCTGCACCTCCCATGGGCACTGCTGGCCTTTGTCTCTCTGCTGTGCCATCAGCCTGTGGGAATTTGCTGCTGCTGCTGCCACCCCACCTGGGGGCTGCGTGCTCCTGGCAGCCCTTCCCAGCCCCACACCCGAGCTCCAGCGCTGCCTCCAGGCTGTGTTGGGAGAGTTTGCTGGGAATGTGCCTCATCCCTGGGAGTATCCTTTCCTTCCAGAGTGGCTGGATGGAGCTTCTGGGCTTGTCAGCTTCAGAGTTTGCTTGCAAAAGTCACTGCAGGGAAGAATGACAAGGAGGTTTGTCAGAGTGCTGCTGTCAGACCCCACCTGCCAGTCTGTGCTTTGGCTTGGAGGTTGTTGTGTATTGGCCCTGCAGGGAATGAATGTCCCCTTCCCACCTCAGCCCAGCAGATCCCAAGGGCTCTTCCTGGAGTACTTACTCTTTGCTTCCCTTTGGGATAACTTAATCTGCACCCTTCCAGGAGCAATTCCTTGGCTTCTCCTGGAGAAAACCCCATGGCAGAGGCAGTCTGCAAAGGAGCCCACAGCTGTGCTTGGAGCAGGGAGTGCTGAGAGCTGCGTGTGCCTCTGCTGCCCCAGGCTGGCAATATCCCCATGGAACAGACTGGGCAAATGGCATTAGAGGGAGCACAATCCCTTCCTGGAAGAGGTTTTCTCCTGTGCAGATCAGGCATGGGGCAGGAAGGGAACTTTGGAGATCAGCTGCTTTCCCCCAGAAAGCATCACTCACACCAGCATGGATGACATGACCTGTGCCCAGCACTCACCATGCACCTGGCCAGAATCAAGAGCAAAGGTGGGTTTGGGTGTGAGCACTTGAAATAACTTTGAAAGAGAAGCAATCACCTTTTGCTGCTTCTTTCTTTCTTGCAGATGCTGGGATTGCCTCTGGGCACATGGGCTGAGCTCTCCCTGCAGGGAACTGTCAGGCCTTAACAGCTGTGAGGTTGTGTTCTTCTCAGTGGGGAACTGGAAATAATTATTAATTAATTGCAGAAATGTTTTCTGAACCTTTCCCCTTTCCTGGTAGATCTTCTCTCTCTGCCTCTGAATTTACAGCTGTTCCCTGGTGTCATTGGCCCTGCCTGAATTCCTTGCAGCTCCTCACTGGGAAAACCTGGGATGACTTTGAGGGGACAGAGGAGACATTTTCAGCTGAAAACCTGGGGTGACTGAGAGGGGACACAAGAATTGTTTGTGTAGGAAAATGGGAGGTGATGTCAAGCAGAGCAAGGTGGCATTTTTGAGGGAAAAGCTGAGGTGATGTTTAGGGGAACGAATGCACATTTTTGGGGCAGAAAAGAGTTAATATTGTACAGGAAGGAAAAACTGGGGGGTAAAACTTGATGTAATCTGTAGGGGACAGAATGAATATTTTGGAGCAAAAATGAGGTACTCAGTAATAGACAAAGAAGGAAAATTTTGGAGGCCAAACTTGACAAAGTCTCAAGAGCAGAGAATGAACACTTGGAGGGAAAAAGGAGGTGATGAATACTGAGCATGTGGGGAAAATTTGGGGGCTAAATCTGAGCTAATCTCTAGGGGAGAGCATGAACACACTGAGGTAACATGAGGGAATCAGTTGTGGGCAGATAGGGAAACTTGTGTAAAAATAATATTAAATAAGCTGTAGAAAGAACATTTTGAGGTAAAAATGAGGTAAGCAGTAGTAGACAGATGGAAAACTTTGGGGGTAAATCTTGATAGAAGCTACATGGTAGAAAGGAAATAAATATTGAAGGAAGAATGAGGGAATCAGTAGTGGACAGGTAGGGGAATTTTGGGGGGTCAAACTTGAAATGATCTAAAGGTTGAGAATGAATCTTTTTTGGTAAAAATGAGGTAATAAGTTGTGGACAGTTCAGGAAAATTTTGGGGGTTAAACTTGAGGTAATCTCTAGGGAGAGTGTGACCACTGACATGAACTGAGGCAATCACTGGGGCTAGGCAAGGAAATTTGGGGTGTAAAACTTGGGAAGATCTGTAGGGCAAAGAATGAACATATTGAGGAAGCAATGAGGTGATCAGTAGTCAAGATGAGGTAGAATGTGGGGGGCAAACCCTGAGGTAATTATGTAGGAACCATAAGTGGTTTTGAGAAAAAATCTGACCTAATTTGTAGGGGACAGAATGAACATTTTGGGGGTAAGACGGACATAACCTGCATGGTTTGGGTTTTAAAATCTAGTCAGTGCACAGGGGACAAAATAGACATTTTGGTGATAAAATCCGAGTTCATCTGTAGAAGAAAGAACTCATGTTTTGAGGTAAAAAGGAGGTGATCAGAACTGGGCAGGTAGAGAAAACTGAGGGGGTAAAATGTGAAGTCATCTCTAGGAGAGAGCAGGAGCATCCTGAGGTAAACTGAGGGAATTGCTGTGGACAGGTGGGTAAATCTGGCAGGTAAAACTTGAGGGAATCTCCATGGTAGAAAATGAGTATTTGGAGGTAAAAATAAAGTACTCAGTCAGTGGTGGAGATGTACGGAAAATGTTGGAGGTAAAATCTGAGGTGATCTGTAGCAGAGAGAATGCACTTGATGGGGTAAACTGAGGTAATCACTTATGGACAGGTAGGGAAGTTCAGAGGGGTAAAAATTGAAAGCATCTGTAGGGCAAAGAATGAAAAGATTGAGGTGGAAATGAGGAAAGAGGTAGTGGACAGGTGGGGAAAGTTTTGGGGGCAAATCTTGTGGTAATCTCCAGAGCAGAGAAAGAATGCTTCCTTGTAAAAAATGAGGAACTCAGAAGGAGGCAGATGGGGACATTTTGGGGGTAAAATCTCAGGTCATCTCAAGGTGAGGGAAGGACTGTTTGGAGGTCAACTCAGCACTCACTGTGTCTTCCTTCCTTGGCATCAGCTGGCAGGGAAGGGAGAAGAGGCCTCAGGCTGGAGAGGGGCAGGAGAAAGGCACTGTGGGCAAAGGCACCTCCCTGGCATCCCCAGGGTACCTGTGGGGAACACAGTGGACACTTTGGGAGCAAAGGGAGGTGATGGCATTGTCCCTTTGGGGGATGCTGGCATTTAGATCATTCCATCCATTTGCCTGCTGACATTTCCCAGCCCAGGGGCTTTGGCTGCCAGGGCAGCACAAAGATTGTTCCCTGGGTGGTGCGCAGATTTGGGGGTTGGCTTTGCTAGTTCAGATGAATTCTACCCAAAGCCCTGAATTCCCTGCTGAATTGCCACTGGCATAGCCTCCCAGCGCCTCCTGGAGCATGGATATTCCCATGCAGAGCTGCCTATTTAACACCAGCTGTGGCAGGACCCAGCAGAGCTTCCAGGGAAGCTCAGCAGGGTCAGGGCAAGGACAGCTTCATGTTCCATAGAATTTGCTGTTTGTAACCCTCATCCCCCAGCCCCCCCCCCCCCCAATGTCCCTGGGGGCACCTGACAGAGTTCCCTGGAATTCAGCTGCCTGCACCCCCCGAGCTGGGGCTCCAGGTGATATTTGAAAGCAGGAACAGGCGCTGGCTGGACACGCTCCCAGCCCGTGCTGAGGCAGCCCCTGTGCCCACGGGAGGACTTCTCTCCCTGCAGGAGTTGATTTCATTCCAGAGCCTCAGGAGTGGCCTCTGCAAGTTCTTTTCCCTCAGGAAAGGGATGCACATCCCTGCCTTCAGGGCACCTGCAGTGGGAGCCACCTGGGAAAGCTTTCCATCAGTTGTGCAGTTCCAGCTGGCTCCCCAAAAACTCCCAACTCAATCCAAAGAGATTTCTCTGACTCTGACCTTTCATTTGAAGGCATCTCTGAGGGCATTGCTTGGCATTTCATTGCTGTGGGCGAAGCTTGCCTTGGCCTTAACACTGCTGAGGGATGATGGCCTCAGGCTTGAAGGGAAGGCATTTTGGGTGGCTGGGACATAGCTGGCAGGTGTGTGGGAGGTCAGCACTGGGAATTGCTGTCTGAGCCCCTCTGCAAACAGCCCATTCTGACATTGCCCAGTGCCAGCTGTTCCTTGGGGCATTTTTGGGGTGTCAGTGGGGTCTGTCGGGACTGAAGCATCTCTGGGTGCCTGTTCAGAGCAGCCCCTGGCCGAGGGGCCGCGGGCAGCCCTTTATCCATGTCCATCCCAGCGCTGCCCGGGCAGCCCAGTGCCCGTTCCAGGGATGTGTGTTTGGCACGCTGCGTGCCACGGGCAGGACACTGCAGGCACAGCTCCTCTCTGCAAATCCAAAGCACAAGAGCTGCTGCTTCCCTTCCTGGGCCTCCTGGCCTTCTCCTTCCCCCCATTCCCTGCCAGCTGGGACACACGGAAGGAGCACCAAGGAACACTCCTGGCAGTGAGCAGGAGTCGCTGAGAGCTCTGTGCAGCTCTGGGCCACAAAAGCTGGCCCTGCCTCAGCAGCCCCTGGGATTTTGGGCTGTGAACACTCACCTGTGGGAAAGGCCCCTCTGCAGGCAGGAGCAGCCCTGACCCTCTCCAGAAGAGCTTTGGCTGTGGAGCAAGTGAACCCTCAGGACTTGCCTTGCTCATTTCTCCCTGGAAAGGGCCATGGAACAAGCACCTTTACAGCTGTTGGGTAAATCCTGGAAAGGGCAGGAAATCAGGGTTATGGGAAGAGTTCAGTGCTGTCACACAACTGCTCACCTGTGTTGTTGCATGATCAGGTGCTGGCCATGGAGCTCTGCCCTATGGCAATTACAGGGGCTGGTGTGGCAAGCAGCATTAGCATAAAAGAAGGAGTTGTATTTGCATAGGAATGATCTTGCTGGCACTTGGCATTCCTATCCCAGGCAGGACATTGCCAGGAGCTGAGATTGGCTTGGCTGGAGCAGGGTGCTGAGAGTGCCCAGGTGTGGGTTCAGTGGCCAGAGGAGCCATTCACATAAGGGTTCGACTTGGTGGTCCTTGTGTACCTATTGCCACTCAGGATCTCCTGTACTCTGGAAACAAAGAAGAAACATTTTTCCCTGGCCTTTTAAAGCCAGAGGTTTTTGCAGTGGAGCGTGCAAGCCGCAGAGAAAGCGGGGGGGAGGAAGGAGAGCATCAGGTCTCAAGCGGCAGTTGTGGGATGAGCGGCTCAAGCAGCAGCGAGCCCCGGCGAGGCCCCGGTCCCGCAGCGGGCGCAGTCAGAGCAGGAGCGGCAGCAGCGGCCTCGGCGCCAGCGGCCGGGCCGGGGGAGCGGCTCGTCCCGCTGCAGCCGCGCTGGTTGGGCGGGGCCGCGGCGGGCGGGAGGCCCCCGGGGGAGCGGCCCGGGGCAGGGGGAGCGGCGGCCTCGGCAGTGCCGGGGCTGGGGGAGCTCCGCGTCCCCGCGGGGGCTGCGGGCGGGGCCGGGCCGGGAGCGCCGGCGCTCCGGTTGCGCCAGGGGGCGCCCCACAGGGCGGGCGGCGCTGAGGGAGCGGCGGCCTCGGGGGGTGCCGGGGCGGGCACGGGCGGTCCCCGCGGCCCGGCCGCTTCCAGGCGCGATCCAGCGCCTGCTGCGGGGAAGCGCCGCCCTCCCGGCGGGCCCGGCACCGGCACGGCCCCGGCTCCCCACGGCCGCAGCGGGAGCGTAGCCGGAGCTCCGGCGGGAGCCCAGCCCCGCGCTGGCCGCAGCCGGAGCGGCAGCGCCGGGCTCGGCGCCAGCGCCAATCCCGGAGCGGCACTTGCCAGCCGCGGCGATCCCGATGCCTAATGCCATCCCCCATCCCACCTCAGTTCTCCGAGCCCGGCAGCCGCACCCCGCCCGCCGAGAGACAAGCGGCTCGGCCCGGGACCCCCAACAGACACCGACAGGACCCAGCCCCGAATCCCAGGGCCCGGGTCCCGTTCCCACCTCAGCGCCTCGGGCTCGGCGCAGCGCCGGGAGTAGCCCCCGGTGCCGGGCTCCGCACAGCGCTCCGAACGACGGTCCCGCCACAGCCCGGGAGGAGCAGGATGAGCATCCACCGCACAAAGCGGAGCGGGCGCGGATCCGCCGGCATTTACGGGCGCGGGCGGGGCGGGGCGGGCCCGGCACAGGTGTGAAGGGCGGGGTCCGCACAGGTGCGCGGGGCCCCAAAGCGGCTGCGCGGGGCGGGGCCGAGGGGATTTAAGCCTCGGGAATCGGCGGCGCCGCCATTTGCTCCCTCGGCGCTCGGTGGGAACGGTTGTGGCCGGACCGGGCTCTAGATCTCTGTATTTCCATATTTCTATGTCTCTGTAGTTCTTTTCCTTTATATTTGTGTTAGTTTGTCTTCTTCTAACCCTTCTCCGTTCTCCCCCCTCTGCCTCCCCTCCCCCACCCCCTACACCCCCCCCCTACCCCCCCCCTCTCCCCCCTAGCCCTCCCCTCCCTCCCCCCCCGGCCCGGTCCCCCCCATCCCCCCTCCCTGTCCCCCTACACACCCCAACCCTGCCCTACCCCTCCACCCTCTCTCCCCTTCTCCACCGTTCCTTCGCCCCCATCCCGGGTCCCCCCTGCCCCCTCACCCTGCTCCCCTTCCCCTCCCAGTTCCCCCCACCTGCCCTCAATCCTCCCCCTCCGTCTGCCACCTTTCCTTCCCCCTCCACCTCCCCCTGTTCCTCTTCCCTCGTTTCCCCTCTGCACCTTGACCCCCCACTTGTGCTCCGTCCTCGTCTTCCCCCCGCCTCCTTTCCTGTCCCCCCATCCCACTTCTCCCTGCACACCCCGAACCCCCCACCTGCGCTCCTTCTTTGACCCCCTCTGCTCCCTTATTCCCATCCTCTGTCCCGTCTTTCCCCCGCAGCCGCGGGGCGCGG
This sequence comes from Coloeus monedula, assembly GCF_965178545.1. Lineage (NCBI taxonomy): Eukaryota > Metazoa > Chordata > Aves > Passeriformes > Corvidae > Coloeus > Coloeus monedula. The sequence goes on along the minus strand of NW_028120646.1, from coordinate 150,148 downwards.
GGCACGGGGCGCCGGAGAATAAAGCCCAGAGGGCCGGAGCCCGGCGCCCCTGCCCTCGCCCCACACGGGCCGGGCCCGCTCGGCGGGTCCCCCGTGCAGTACAAAAACAGCGCCGGGGCTCCGGCTTTCCACACATCACACTGGGGATCCCCTCCTCAGGAGGGGTTCCCGGGGGGGTGGTGGGTTTTGGGGAGGGTGGTGGGTTGGGGTGGGCCCCCTCCTCAGGAGGGGGTCCCGGGGGGGTGGGTGGGTTTCAGGGAGGGTGGTGGGTTGGGGTGGGCCCCCTCCGGAGGAGGGGGTCCCGGGAGGGGGTTAGGGTGGGCCCCCTCCGGAGGAGGGGGTCGGGGGGAGGGGGGTGGGGCGGAGGGGGGACTTTCCCCCCGTCCAGTCCCCGCCCCCTCTCCCGGACCCCCTCCTCCGGACGGGGCTCACCCCAGCCCCCTCCCCGGGACCCCCTCCTCCGGACCGGGGCCTCGGGGGGGGGGGGGGGGGGGGGGAAGCAGAGGGGGGTCACGTCACTCTGTGGCATGAACAGACATAGAGACCACAGGCCAAACCAACAGCCCCTCCCACCCGGACCCCCCCCACCCCACCCTCCCTCCCTCCGGGGCCCCGGTCCGGAGGAGGGGGTCCCGGGGAGGGGGCTGGGGTGAGCCCCGTCCGGAGGAGGGGGTCCGGGAGAGGGGGCGGGGACTGGAGGGGGGGAAAGTCCCCCCTCCGCCCCACCCCCCGACCCCCGACCCCCTCCTCCGGAGGGGGCCCACCCTAACCCCCTCCCGGGACCCCCTCCTCCGGAGGGGGCCCACCCCAACCCACCACCCTCCCTGAAACCCACCCACCCCCCCGGGACCCCCTCCTGAGGAGGGGGCCCACCCCAACCCCAACCCACCCCCCTCCCCGAAACCCACCACCCTCCCGGGAACCCCTCCTGAGGAGGGGGCCCACCCCAACCCACCACCCCCCCGGGAACCCCTCCTGAGGAGGGGATCCCCAGTGTGATGTGTGGAAAGCCGGAGCCCCGGCGCTGTTTTTGTACTGCACGGGGGACCCGCCGAGCGGGTCCCCCGTGCGAGGCTCCAGCGAGGGCAGGGGCGCCGGGCTCCGGCCCTCTGGGCTTTATTCTCCGGCGCCCCGAGCCCCGCGGCTGCGGGGGAAAGAGGGAACGGGGAGGGATGAGATGGGGTAGGGAGAGGAGTCGGGGTGGGTTGGGGAGAACGAGGGGGGAAGGGAAAGGTCGGGTGAGGGGGAAGGATGATGGTCAGAGGAGGAGGAAGAGAGGGGAGTCGGGTTGGGGAGCGGGGTACGGAGAGGGGAGAAAGGAGGGGTGGGGGAGAAAGGAGGCGGGGGGGGTCGGGGATGCACAGGGGAGCAGGGAGAGAGGGTGGGGGGGCGCTGGGGAGAGGGCAGGCAGGGGGCTGGGAGAGACAGGGAGGGTGTGGGGGAGAGAGAAAGAAACTGGGGGGGGTAGGAAAGAGGTGATAAGCGGGGGAAGAAGGAGGAGGATAAGGGCAGGAGAAACGGGGGGAAGAAAGACGGGGAAGAAAGAGGGGGAGCGGGGGCCTCTCCCGGGCCACGCCGGGGGAGCCCGGCCCGGCCGCAGCCTCCCCGAGCTCTGAGGGAGCAAATGGCGGCAGGGGCGATTTCGGGGGCTTAAATCACCTCGGCCCCGCCCTGCGCAGCCGCCCTGGGACCCCGCGCACCTGTGCGGACCCCGCCCCGCGCACCTGAGCCGGGCCCGGCCCCGCCCCTGAAGCCGCCCCCGGCCCCGCCCGGCCCCGCCCCAGAGCCCCGGCCCCGCCCGGCCCCGGGGCCCGCCCTGCCCGGCACGGGGGCGGCTCCATCGCTCGGGGCCCCGCCCCTCTCTCCCGGGCCGGGCCCGCCCCGCGCACCGGGGCCGCTCCCGGGACCCTCCCCTCCGCTGACAGACACCGCCCCGCTCGCTCCCGCTCCTTGCCACGCTCGGCAGCCACCGAGGCCGCCGCCCTCTCGGCTCAGCCGGCACCGGGCGGCAGCAGCGCCGCCCAGCTCAGCCCGGGGGCAGGCACAGAGCACAGGGAAAAGCCGGCTCCGGGCGCTCTGCAGCTCCTGCAGCCCGAGCGTCTCGGCTCCTGGGGCCAGGCGCTTGCTGCTTTCCTTCCTACAGAAAAACGCCGGCTCGTTATTCTCAAAACCTGCTGATCTCTATTCCCAGCTTCTTATATTCCTGTATGCGACAGAGTAGAGAGAGAGGGCTGGCTCATTTCAAAATGAATTTACATCTAAATCAGTAGCATTTGCCTATAGATGTAAAAATGAAGAACTTAACACGTTTTAGTATTCTGCACACAGCCCTCGCTGGGAGGAATGGTAAAAAGTTAAAAACAAATGAAATTTTAAAAGTAGAAAGTTAGAAACAAAGTTACAACGGCAGAAATTTAGAAACAAACAAAGAGGTAAAATACAAGAAACGAACACGTTTCTAAAGGTAGAAAGTTAAAAACAAACAAAGTTATAAACAAAAAAAAAATTAGAAACAAACAAAATTAGAAAGGTAGAAATTTAGAAACAAAGTCAGAAAGGCAAGTGTTGAGCCTTTGACAGGGTACCCCTCCTTCTCGGACCAGGGTGAAAGAGCAGAGGAGGCTGCTGTTCTGCTAAATTCTTTATTTCACGGTCTCACAGCTGTCTTGAAGGCAGAGTTCGAATGGGGTTACATGATACAGCCAAGCAGCAGCAGCAGGCAAAAACAGCTTCTTCTTTATGCTCCATACACTATATTTTTTCTTATAGAAGTGTGGATTCCATTTGTTCATTGACCAGTAAGATTAACACACGATTCTAGTTTTCCTTAAACCCATCCTGGTCTAAATCTAACAGTCGTAAGCCTCACACAAGTGTCATCTGCCCTTGTTCCATAAGGAATCCCTCTACAGACAGGGAGTTGTCACCGGCCCCGTGCTCATGGGCTGCAGGGGACACCTGCACTGAGGAGGAAATGGAAATGGGAAAGAGGGAACTGCAACCTGATGGGACGCACCTCTGGCACCACACCTCCTCTTGTTCCTGCTGTCCTGGAAAGCCCCAAGTAAATCCAGTGCCTCAGACCTTGCATCCCTGAACACCAGGAGAGCTGGAGTTTTACCCAGATCCCAGTGCCCTGCACGGCTGCGCTGACACGAGCACAGGCCGATCACTCCGCCCAGCACCATCCCTCATTTTCCTCCCACGGCTCCCCAAGCGTCCCCAAACCACCCCAGCGTGTCTGTGCCAGGGCCAGGGCCTGCCCCGAGCCCGACCAGAGGCTGTCACCCAGCCCTGCACCAGCTCCCACCACTGGGAGAGCTGGGAATGCACTGAGAGCTCGGCTCCCCGGGCTCCCCAGCACCCAAACCGGTCCTCAGACACACAGAAATGCCCAACCTGCCCCTCTGGGCACAGCCAAACACCACAATTCCATCATCCCCAAGCAACTCTGGCACTTGCCTCTTCACCTCCGCCCATTTCCAGTAGCCGGGGCTAGGACCGGGCTGTCAAAAATAGCATTCCCTAGGCAGTTCATCCCAGCGCAGAGGAGAAGAGGAGCCCACACCATGGGCAGGACAAGGGGGGCCCTAGCTGGCTTTGCCTACTCCAACACCAAAGCTCTTGGTCCCAAAGATGGGGCGAGTTCAGTGGTTTTTCCTGTCCTGAAAGAGAGCAGAAAAGGGAAGTTAATCCCACTGTGGAATCCAAGACTCCTGCATTTCCTATTTCTGCTCTGATTGCTCACCGTGGAGTTTTAGCTATGGAAAAAAAATGGAGAATGACACCATAGCAAATAAAAAGTGCCCTTTTCCAGCATTTTTATTCCAGGCATTAAAAGGATGCTCATTTCTCTTCTAGCATTGTTTCCCTCATTTTAGGAGAACCGTTTTCATCCCAGGCCCCACTCGTCAGTTGTTCGATCCTCTGGCACTGGATTTGGACAAAAGAAGGGACGCACCTGGACTGCAGGAAATCACTGAGAGAAACCCTTCCAAAACGTGACAGAGAAAAACAACAGGAGATGCAGGAAGACACATCCCTCATTTGCACGTCTGGAACGCTTTTCTAAAGACTTCTCTGCATCTGGATGCTCTTTGCTCTTGGCTTTCTTCACAGGAATGCATTTGCTGCTAAACACGTCTCAGACCCTTACCTGATCGGGATAAGGTGGGATGGAGATGAAGACTCCCACAGGGAATAGCCAGGGAGATGCAGGGCCTGGGAACATCAAGGACGGAGAAGAGAAGGAACAGGGATTGTTTTTCTTGTTTAGAGCCAGCAGTGCTGTGAGCTTGGAGAACACACGGCACCGCAGGGATCCAGGGCAGGAGCGGGATAACTCCGGGATAAGGGGAATCTGCTCCCACTCCAGGGCTGTGCCAGTGAAGGAGGGGAATTTTTTAGTGCCTTCATTACACACAAAAACCAAACCCAGCACCACCGAGCTGGACTTTCGTGAGCCGCAAAACAAAGCGGCCCCTGGCCTTTGGGGGAACACAACCTCACCGAGTCACGGAGCCAGGGGATGACACTTGGGAATGATCCTTGCTGCTGCCTGCAGGCAAATCGGATGAGGGAGCCACAGGAGCTGCGGGGTTTCCTGCTCTTCCTGCAACGCCATCGGTCCAGACCAGGAGACCTTTCCTGGAACAGATCTTCCCTGTAAAGGGAGCTACACCAAAGCTCAAGCCCTCATTTAGAGACCCTTGGAAAAGGAAAGGTGAGAGGGGATTACCTGGAGCCCCAGGGGACCGAGGCGAAGGCAATGAAGAAGCAGACAGCAAAGTGCTTCCACTGCTTCTCACTCCAGCAAAGGGAACATCCCTGGAATTTCATGGCCGGCGTCGCTCCCAAACCCCACAGGTGAACCCACACGTACTCCAGGACTGATCTCCTTCAAACTTCCAGCAGCACAGACTCACCGGGAGGAACTGCAATCCAAGGACACACATCAGCAACCGTCTTCCCGCTTGCCCCTCTCTCCACATTTTCCCTTTCCAGCGGGATGCAGGTGCCACCCCCCAGAGGCAGGAAAACTGCCTTGCAATCCGCTACAAAACCTGCCTGGAAAGCCCAGGATGCCCGGAGCCAGCAGCCGTTTCTCCTGGAGCTCCTGCTGACAGGCATTTGAAGCCTGCTGTGCCTCACAGCTGCTTTTCTGCCAAGGGCATTCCCATCTTTTCTTTTTTAGCCCAAAGAAAGGTTTGCAAAGCTGAGTTTTGTGAGAAGCGCTTCATATTTGGATCATTCTTAACTTGGAGTTTCCCTTGGCACCAAAATCAGGGGCTCACCTTTTGCTTGGAGCTTGGCTGAAGTCCTCAGCAATGCCAGGGAATGTGGCCATTGGAGGCTTTGGGCAGATTTGGCTCATCTGCCTTTTTAGGCCTTGTTTCTTTCTCTCAGCCTTCCCACTGGATTGTGGCCTCCGAGGAATACGTAAAATCCCATTCCATTCCTATTCTTTCGGACAATTTTTTGCACCGTCCCTGTACAAAATGAGGCCCCCTGTTCGGATGCTTTTCCCCACCGTTCCCCGGCACTTTCATCTGCCGGTGCATTCCCTGCGTTGCTTGGGCTCTTCCCAGCTCTCTGAGCTCCTTCACAAGGCAGCAGATCGATTTGGCCCAGGAACTAAACCCTCCCGAGGAATTGTCTGATGCCATCTCCGCATTTGACACCTGATCCTTGTGCTCAAAGGATCCCTCTTTCTTCCCTTCAGCCAATTCCAAGGCTCGCTGCCCCCAGCTGCGATCAGGCCCCAGCCTGATCCCTGCAGTCTTCCCTGCCGGGATCCTGCTCAGGAATCCCTGGGCTACAAATGTAAGAATTCATTCTTCCCACCCCTGCCCAGTTCCAAAGGATTTGGTGTCTGCCTTACCCGGCTGGAGCCTGCTTCCAACTCTGTTCTTGCTGCTTCTGCTGCTTTCCAGTTCCCAGGAATTCCACCGACGGAGCGACAGCGTTTTCCAGCTCCGCCAGGATTCCCTCTGCTGCGTTTGGGTGCTGGAAGGATATCAAAACCAGGCTCTCTGGGGCTTTACTATCAGGAAATTACATCCCCGGATTTGTTCATTTCCAAATATTATCTCTTCCCAACAAAGCACTGGGCATCCAAGGAATACAGAAAGTGATGGGCTGACCACTGCTTACTCCTCTGGAATGTCAGAGCTTGGAAAAAAAGGGCACTTGAGGCTTCTCCTGGTGCTGCCCGTGAGGTGTATTTTACTTGAGAGCCCCTTCCCGTGTCTTTCCCTGTATCCACCAAAAAATCCACCCCTTCATTCCCCAGCTGCTTGCTTCCTCCCTCTTTTCCTGTATCCAACAGAATTTTAACAGGTCAATAGTCCCCTCTGCAAGAGCACCTTTCATTCCAAACCTAAGAACAAACGAATCACTTCCCTTCCACCGTCCTTATTAGGATTCCACTGAGAGCAGTGGATGGAAAATGATCCTCTCCTGGTCCCTGCTGGATTCCCGGAGCAGGGATCCTTTCCCTCTTTCCCCCCACCACGGTGCCCTCCTCCCCCTCCCGCCCCACCCCACACCCTTTTCAGGCTTTGTTCCACAGCTTTTGCCTCCAGGCCTCAGATCCTTTCGTTCTCCACGAGCTCCCAGCAGCTCCACAGCCTTTCCTCTCCCATCCCGACCATTTCTCCGGGAATGGAGCTCCGCATTTCAATTGCCTTCTCTTTTCTCTGACTACTCCCACCAATCCAGAAGACCTAAAGCTGACACAAGGAACACTCGGTGCCCACAAATCCAAACCCAGACCCGGCCATCCCCAAACCAGCAACTCCCGGACAATTTGCGTTCATTCCAACCTAACACTGAGGACTCACCCAACCCTTCAAAATTCCCAAGAAATATCCTGTTGCCTTCACAGCTCCCAGGGGATTCTGCTTCGTGCTCACACGAAGGATTTGGGACTTCCCTGAAAAAACCCGTGCAGGGCACGCCGGAATCCCCGATCCCGTGAATCCGGGGAGCGTTAAAAGCTCGGTCCAGCCTGGGCCCCCGGAAATTTTTGCCAAATATCCCCCAAGTCCTCGGGATAACAGAACTCTCTGGTACTGCATTTTTGGCGTTGTAAAGCCTGGAATTCCTTTATTCCTAGTGCTGGGCTCTGCATATGGCCGAGAAAATCCCGGCCTCCACACAGACCCAGGTTCCAAACTTTTTGATACATTTCAGCAAGCCGAGAAATTCACCTTCCCTGCTTGTTCTTAAGGGCATCCTTCTCTTCCCTTACCCGGCGTGCTCTCTCCCACTGGGGGTGGGTTTTCCCCTTCCCATGCCAATTAGTCCCTACTTCTAGGAGGTTTAGGTACCTTTCTTCCCTGGCAGGGATTTCTTAACACAGCTACCGAGGCTTTGGGAGTCTCCTTTATCTTCTACTTTCTGGATCCATAAATGCCACAATCCAGACGCCCAACTTCAACAAGACATCCTTTCTACCTAAAAACACACACTCTCAACTCTTAGATCTTTTAAAGTTTTACCCCCGCAAAATTCCCCTATTTTTCCACCACTGAATTCCTCAGTCCTGCTTCCAAGGATTTCTTGAATACCACGGGGCTTTTCTCAAGATTTACCCCCACGACCTTCCCTACGTGCCCACTGCTCATCACCTCATTTTTCCCTCAATGTGGTCGTTCTCCACCCCAGAGAGTTTGTCAAGTGTTGCCTCCAAAATGTTCCCCATCTCTCCACTACTCAGTTCCCCATTTTGCCTCCAAAATATTCAATCTGTCCCCTCCACATTGCATCCACTTTTACCCCCAGCGTTTTACTTCCTCTACAATATTGATTCAACCTTTTCCACCCCAAAAATCTGCATTCTCTCCCTTAAACAGCACCTCAGCTTTTCCCTCAAAAATGCCCCAGAGGGAAACTCAGATTCAGCCCCCAAACTCCCATTTGCCTACACAAACAGTTCTTGTGGCCCCTCTCAATTCCCCCAGGCTTTCAGCTCAAGGAAGAACTGGAAGCCTATTCCCTCATCTCCACCCTTGTTTTGCTTTCCTGGAAAACCTTGCGATCCCACACTTTCTCCAAGAGATCTGCTGGGACTACTGGAAGGTTTGCTCTCTCAGAGCGCCAGGGGGCTTTACAGCACTTGTTCCTCTGCATCTTTACCCTTTTATCAGCTTTCCCCTGGAACGGTGTTGTGGGAGAAGCTTGGAACTACCAGAAATGGATCACGTTCACATTTTTTCCCCACCAGTTTTTATCTGGTTTCAGATTCCTGGAATTACCCTCAAATGTGCCCTAGAACACTGCTGTGAAAGGATCAATGAGAAGAACAGCCGGAAAGCAGAAAACCACCTCCAGCAGCAGCCACAATGATCCCATTTCTCTTCTTACCTGGTCCTGCCAGAGCTCCCAACAGCCATTCCCATTCCAAAACAAGAGCTATGGAAGACATTCCTGCTGTCCGTGAGGGTGAGGCGGCAGTTCTGGATGTTCTTCGCTGTGCAATCAGACAACAAACAGAGTGTAAATGATCCTGGTGGTCCCTTCCAAGCCAAACCAGCCCGTGATTCCATGAGTGGATCAGCACCTGTTCCAGCTCCATTCCAGAAACCTCCTCCCACTAACCCAGAACTTTCCTTTTTCTGCTCAACATCAGGGGTTTGCTGCCGAGTGCCCCGGGCAGGGGACGCCTCAGCCTTCCCTGGGACCGCAGCATTCCCTGGGCTGCCTCAGCATCCCCTGCGCTGCTGTTCCACGCCCATCCCGTGGTCCAGCGCCTGCGCGGGCTGCAGTGCCGGGCTCTCCCCACGAGGCGGCAGCACCGGGAGCGAGCAGCCCCGGCCGGTCCCGCTGTCTCGGGGCAGCTGCGCCTTTAACCCGCCCTGAGCCGGCGGGGCCGTGAACACAGCGGGCACAAACCCCACCGCTCCCCTTTATTTCACCCTCAGAGGCACAGGATCGCAGCATTTCCTGGGCTGCAAGGGACCCACAGGGAGCATCGAGTCCAAATCCTGGCCCTGCACCCCAAGAATCCCACCCTGTGCCCGAGAGCCTTGTTCAGACCCAAACTCTTCCCCCAAGATCCTGAAAACACAGCGGGGCTGGGAGAAGGATGACCACGGAGGATTTTTTTATACAGATCTCCTTGCACGATCGTTAAATAATATTATTAGACAGTCCATGAACGCATCCCTGTGCCGGGACAGCCACCCCTATGCCGGAACACTCATCCCTGGGCCGGAATACCGATCCCCCGCGGCCCCCACCGTCCGCTCGGGGCTGTCCCCGTTCCCCGCTCACCTCCGAGCCCGGAGCACCCGCCCCGGTGCCCCCGGCCCGGCAGCGCTGCTCCCCGGGCTCCCCGCCATCGCCGCTCCTGGCGAAGAAGGGCGGAAGTCACCGGTACCGCACCGATGTGGCTATTCGACCTTCTCAAGATGGCGGCCGGAAATACCCCCCCTCCCCCCCGCTCCGTCTATCCGGCTGCCTGAATGCTCCCGCCTGCCCCAGGCGCCGCTGACCCCACAGTCGGTGTCCGCGTAGCGGGAAACGCCTCAGAAAATTGCGCGCAAGCGCTGGGCTGGCGTCGGCGTCGCGTTCAGGCAGCCGAATAGACGCGGGGGGGGGGGGGGGGGGGGGGGGGGCCTTCCCTGCCGCCATATTGAGAAGGTCAGAAAACAGCGCACACGACCGCCATCTTTAGTGTGGCAGTGACGACACTTCCGCCCTTCGCCGCCATCTTGGGTGCTGGCAGAAGCCACTTCCGGTCGAGCCGCCATCTTTAGTGTGGTACACTTAGGGCCCCCGCCGCCCCTCACAAGGGCTTCTGTCTAGTCGGCTGCCTGAATCCGGCCCGGACTCCGACGCCGGCCCCGCGCTTTCCGCGCGATTTTCCGCCGTGCTTCCCGGTGCGAGGACACGGCTGGCGGGGTCAGCCGCGCCGGAGGCGGCCGACGGCTCCGCGACCGGCGGCAGGCATCGGCAGCGACACCTCTCGCAGGGGGCCTAGTGCGTCCGCCATCTTGAGTGTGGCGGAAGTGTAAACCACCCTCTGCAAGGTCCTGGCAGATAATAAAATAATAAAATCAAATAAATACTGTCATATTCTAATAAAAACGTCACTTAACGCCGTCCCGAGAGCGCGGAACTGCGCCTTCCTTTCCGAGCCGCCTCCTTGAGAGCGACACGCGGGCGACTCGATTCCGACCGTGCCCGCCCGGTGCCTCCCGCCCGGGTCGCGCTGCGACCGCGCCTCTGCTGCCCGGCAAAACCGGCCCCGCCGGGCCGCCCCCCGCGCTGTCATTCCCCGCGGTCACCGCCCCGCACGGCGCCCGTTCCTTTCCATAGCTGTGGCCCCGCTCATGCACGGCCGTGTCCCTTGGCGCTGCCAACCGCCCTTCGCCCCTCCCCTCCGCTGACAGACCCGGCCCCGCTCGCTCCCGCTCCTTGCCACGCTCGGCAGCCACCGAGGCCGCCGCCCTCTCGGCTCAGCCGGCACCGGGCGGCAGCAGCGCCGGGGCGCCGTGTCGGGGGCGGCAGTGCCGCGCTCTCGCCACCAGGCGGCAGCAGCGCCGCCCAGCTCAGCCCGGGGGCAGGCACAGAGCACAGGGAAAAGCCGGCTCCGGGCGCTCTGCAGCTCCTGCAGCCCGAGCGTCTCGGCTCCTGGGGCCAGGCGCTTGCTGCTTTCCTTCCTACAGAAAAACGCCGGCTCCTTATTCTCAAAACTTGCTGATCTCTATTCCCAGCTTCTTATATTGCTGTATATGTTAGGGTAGATAGAGAGGCTGTATTTGAAAATTAATCTAGACATAAATTAGTATGAGGCATTTCCCTTAAGTGTCCAAGGACATAGGCAGCAGCAAGGAAGGTGATGAAGCGAGTCAAGCTGAACCCCAGAGAGCTCTCAGCTCCTTGTGAAAGCTCAGACAAGCAGCAGAGAAAGAATTAATGCTCCCATATCTGGCATCTAACAGCCACAGGGCAAGTGAAAAGTTGGTTTCAGAGAATGAAGGAAATACAGAAAAAGCACTAAGTAATAAAAGGTGAGAAAAATCCATCACTCCAACAGGTAAAGGAAGGTAAACCACTTGAAGAAGCAGAGGTAGATGGAGGGAAAAAACCTCACAATTTAGAGTGTCCATGACACCCAGAGCTAAAACAAGGCCAGGGGATCTGGGAAGAGCTAAGCACATGTGCTCCAAAAAACAGCAGAAATGAAGTGAGATCTCTGAAGGGAACAAAAGAAAGAGGCAGGCTGAAGAAAACAAAAAAGTGCCTCCCCACTTTTCATTCCCTGCCCACAAAGCACTTTGGGATTTTTAATCTTGTCTCTTGTACTATGCGGTAGAAATCCAAAAATAAAGGTCAGGAGAAGCATGGTTTATTGGGAACTATCCTGCACAGCAGACAAGATATATCCTCATGCAAATGATTCCATGCAGCACTCGCATCTTCAATCGCTTCTTTTCCTCTTGCCGGGGAAGCAGAGCTGCTTTATTTACTCTAAGCAATATTTTCTCCCTTCTCCTTGGCAAAAAACAAGCTCCCATCTTGGCAATGCTCCCCAAACTACCTAATGCTCATCACCCCCCATGCTAAGGAGAGTGGAGCAGGCTAATTTATCACTTCTTATCATGATTAACTTGCCCAGCTGCCGGCTTCAAGAGCCCCAGAGTGCCTCGGGTGATACAGGATCACAGAAGGAAAAGCTCTGTTGAATGAAGCTGCTGCCACACTGGCCCTCTTTGCCTGTCAAACACATTCAGCTGCTCTTGCACTGCCCTGTGAAAACCCCCCATAAAATACAAGTGAAAATCCCTCAGCACCTGTGATAAAGCACAGCTGGGCTCTGCTCAGGGCATTTCAAACTACCGGAGGTATTTGTGACCTCCCCTTGCCAAGGCAACACCTCAGGAAAACCAAAAGTTTCTTTTCATGGACTCACAGGATGGGTTGGGTTGGAAGGGACCTTAAAGCTCATCTTGTTCCAACTCTCACCACACTCAGGACACATTCCACTAGACCACTTTGCTCCAAGCCCCATCCAAGCTGGCCTTGAACACTTCCAAGGCGGCGACAATCACAGCTTCTCTAGAACCTGTTTTGTTCCTCCCAGATCTAAAATCATACCAAACTTACCAGCCTCAGAGGTAGATTTCTATTAAATGTCTACATTTTTCTAGGACAGGAATCCAGCAAACATTGTTTGCATCTGACTTTGCAAAATGAACATCAGCTGCTGCCCACTTTTCTTATTTTTCCCCATTTGGTGGAACATTTTCATTCTGTTGTTGTTTGGAGCAGTATTTTAATATACCTGGCTGAGGCTGCTTAAAATAGCACAGCAAGATACCGGGGTGTGAGGGGTGGAAAACTGAGCTCTTGCACATCTGGTGTTTCTATTGTTGGAAGTCTTAAATCCCACCTCTCTGGTGGGACGAAATAGGTGGCACTAATCCAATTTCTAAAGTACCATGCATCACGCTGATGCGATTTTAAGACTAAAAAACAAAACAAAACAAAAAAGCCAATTTAAACAAAACCCTCTGCTCCTTTCCATTTTCTCTGTTCCACAATTTATGACAGAAGACAGGAGAGAAAGATTGTTTTGGGAACAATGTTTTCAGGACTCTAAAAAGAACATAAAAACTGCTCTGCCACACTCTCAGCTGTTACAGCCCCAAAAAGCACTGGCTGGCTCTCTTTGCTCACAGAGCCACAACTGTGGTGGGATTTCTACCCCAGGTACCAACCTAGTGACCACACCATGGGACAGTCATTTCTTGGTTTTCTCCTGGGAATAGCTACAGCACTTCCGTGTTGCAAGGCAAACTTGAGCCTCTTTTAATGAAACTGGACATGTGAAATGAGGTACACAAAGCCAAAGGCCAGCTGAACCTGTGATCTCTGAATGGGTCTTCACATTCTTCCCAGGAAGATGAATGGGAATCACTCTTTTGCCAGGGAAGCTGCATCAGCTGGGAATTTGCTTTAGAAAATGTGCTTTCTGCTCCTCTCAGAGCCAAAATTCCTACACATTTCTTCTAAGTCCTTCTTAGAGAAGGACCATGTTAAACTAAGTGACAGTGAAGCAAAATGACAATCCAGGAATAAATTTTCCTGTGCACATTATCCTTCATCCACGTGGGTGGTTTCTCACTGGCACACAGGGGTGAGGAAGGAACCCAAATGCATCACTGTACATAAAGTCACACGTGCTGAGGGGTGAACAAATCTCAGAGATACTGGAAACCTCCTCTGAAGACCCAATTCAGGGAAAGCCTGAGCTGCTTTGTGTTTCTGGGGGTGAAGAAGTTCAGGATCTTCCACAGATGCTCCGAGGCAGTAGGATTGTGCCTGAATCTCGCTCTGGAAATGCCAGTGGCTCAGCTGAGAGCTGTGGCAATGATTGACATTGCATTGAGAAGGGCCACAGTCCTGCAAGGCTCTTTCATCAGGAGCAAAGAGCGGCCTGGAGGGTGGGGAATGCTGGATCTGTAGCACCGAGTGCTCATCCTTCACCTTCATGTGGAGCTACCCCCAAAGCCGCCATGTAGCACTTTTTCTATTGCCCCTCTTGTGTATATTCTGGAGCAGCTGTTCCATGTGGCTTTTTATGGTGATCCTGTGGGAAGCAGCCATTCGCCTGCTGTGATATCCTCACAACTAAGACGAACTCCTCATTCCTTTTGGTTTTATTTGGGTTTTTTTATCTGTTTGTTTGATTGGTTTGTGTGGGTTTGTTTGTTTGGGTTTTTGTCTTTTTTGGTTGGAGTTTTTTGTTTGCTTTTTTATAAATGTCTGGTGAAGCTGGCACAGCCAAAGTCAAGAAAATGTAAACCAGGTTCGACTTTCCAGAAATTACTTTGGACTGGGTTTAGCTGCATCCCCCAGGCTCAGGATTATCAAGATATTTGCAGGTTTTGCTCTGCGCCATCAGCCTGCTCAGATTCTGCTCGGTGTTTCACAAATGGAGAAGACAATGGATGCTGTGCCAAGCTTCCTTTCAAACAGCAAAACCTGGGTCAGCATGAGAGAAAAGAAGAAGAAAAAAAGAAAATATTCATCAGTTAGAACAGAGCCAGTGTCCCACCATCTGCCCCTCCACTCTTCCTAATATTGTCTATTTCGAGACAAGCCTGGGTCTAAAGCTTCCCTCTCTCAGCTCCTGGTGCTATTTGCTACCTTGCAGCTTTGATTTCTGCTGATCTAAGTCCCTGCTGTCCATGTGGGGTTGAGAATGTTCAGCCTGGAGAACAGAAGGCCCTGGAGAGGCTTTGCTGTGGCCATGCAGGACTCGAAGGGTCCCCTAGGAAAGATGGGGACAGTGTTCAATAGGGCCAGTGGCAAGAGGAGAAGCGGGGATGGCTTTGAAGTGCAGGAGGTTGATTTAGGTTGGCTCTAAGGAAGCTGCTTTTTCACACTGAGAGTGCTGAGGCACTGGCCCAGGCTGTGCACAGAGGATGTGGATGCCCCATCCCTGCCAACACCCAAGGCCAGGTGGGAACAGGACTCTGAGCAAGGTGCTCTGGTAGAAGATTGCTCAAGTTGGAACAAGACGATCTTTAGCGTCCCTTCCAAGCCAGACCACTCAGGGATTCCATCATTCTGTGATGCCCGTTGTCCACTGCACGGTGACCCTGGACTCCTGTGAATTGTGACGTCACGGTCTGCATTCACACTGGAGCTCCCAGCATCCAGCAAAGAGGACAACACAACCATTGGCCCTTGTGCCTACACACCCGTCACCCTGCTTGGCCCCTGCTCCGATACTCCCGAGTGTTCCCAAAGGTCTCTTGTGCCTGGATTTTGCCGTTCATCCCTGCCAGATGCTCACATTTGTCCTGAGGAAGGTAAGGTGCCATTCCATGGAAATGGACACCACCTAAGTGCCTCTGTGGGGATGCTGTGGGACAGGGATCCCACTCCGAGGTTTTGCTACATCTGCAGGTTTCCAGAGACGAAGAGAAAGAGATGGAGGTGGATCTAAAGATTGATACAGAGGAGGAGATGGAAGTGGAGGGAGGAGAGACCGGAGAGGAAGAGATGGAGGTGGACGTGAAGGAAGAGATGGAGGAAGAGATGGAGGTGGATGCAAAGGAGGAGATGGAGGAAGAGATGGAGGTGGACGTGAAGGAAGAGATGGAGGAAGAGATGGAGGTGGAAATGGAAGAATACAGTGAGGACATGGATGTGGACGGAAAAGACGAGGAGGAGGACATGGTCCTGGGATGAGGACGGACTCCAGCAGTAGGACAGGTATGTGCTCCCCACAGGCAGAGTGGGTGCCCTGCTGCCAGGCTGGGGCTGGGCTGGGTGCCCCGCTGAGGGACACGGTGCCCCGTGGGCTGGATTCTGGCAGCACAAGCAGCATCCCCAGCCTGTCCTGCCCTTGCTTTGGCTCACACAAGCCCCATACCAGTGCCTGGGGCCTGACCCCCAGCCCCAGCCAGGCTCAGCGCTGGCAGCAGAGTCCCGCTCTGCCAGTGTGTCCCAGGCTGGGGGCACATGGAACAGCCCTCTGTGCCTGACTGCAATGACTCTGTCACTTGCTTTTTCTTCCAGGACTGATGGAGATCCAGGCCAGAGACGGCACCCTGCTGTAGATACGTTTTAGCGTTTCTTATTGTCTTCTGTAAATACGTTTAATATAGTATCGATAGCTATGTTCTTGTAAATACGTTCTATAGATCGTTGTTGTTACAAAGGTTCTTACAATGTAAATATGTTCTGTAGTTCGTTTTTGTTGCTGCTCTTAGATAAATAAAGGACCTTTGTTTTTCATACCTCAGTTCTCTTGGCATTTTCTTTGGGCACAAGCCTCCATGGACCAAGACTTCCTTTGGAAACCCCCTCTGTCACCAGACTCTGGTACAAGCATAACACGAATTGATCCTCGTAGTTAAAGGCGTGACATTAATTGGCACAAATTTGTCCCTTAAGACTTTCTAGCACAGTAAATGTCAGTGCTCATAATCCCCAATTCCTAATGAAAGCTTTCAGTCTCCTCACCTGCCACGGCACCGCAGGGATCCACGGCAGGAGCGGGATAACTGCGGGATAAGGGGAATCTGCTCCCACTCCAGGGCTGTGCCAGGGAAGGAGGGGAATTTTTTAGTGCCTTCATTGCACACAAAAACCAAACCCAGCACCACCGAGCTGGACTTTCGTGAGCCGCAAAACAAAGCGGCCCCTGGCCTTTGGCGGAACACAACCTCACCGAGTCACGGAGCCAGAGGATGACACTTGGGAATGATCCTGGCTGCCTGCAGGCAAATCAGATGAGGGAGCCACAGGAGCTGTGGGGTTTCCTGCTCTTCCTGCAACGCCATCGGGCCAGACCAGGAGACCTTTCCTGGAACAGATCTTCCCTGTAAAGGGAGCTACACCAAAGCTCAAGCCCTCATTTAGAGACCCTTGGAAAAGCAAAGGTGAGAGGGGATTACCTGGAGCCCCAGGGGACCGAGGCGAAGGCGATGAAGAAGCAGACAGCAAAGTGCTTCCACTGCTTCTCACTCCAGCAAAGGGAACATCCCTGGAATTTCATGGCCGGCGTCGCTCCCAAACCCCACAGGTGAACCCACACGTACTCCAGGACTGATCTCCTTCAAACTTCCAGCAGCACAGACTCACCGGGAGGAACTGCGATCCAAGGACACACATCAGCAACCGTCTTCCCGCTTGCCCCTCTCTCCACATTTTCCCTTTCCAGTGGGATGCAGGTGCCACCCCCCAGAGGCAGGAAAACTGCCTTGCAATCCGCTACAAAACCTGCCTGGAAAGCCCAGGATGCCCGGAGCCAGCAGCCGTTTCTCCTGGAGCTCCTGCTGACAGGCATTTGAAGCCTGCTGTGCCTCACAGCTGCTTTTCTGCCAAGGGCATTCCCACCTTTTCTTTTTTAGCCCAAAGAAAGGTTTGCAAAGCTGAGTTTTGTGAGAAGCGCTTCATATTTGGATCATTCTTAACTTGGAGTTTCCCTTGGCACCAAAATCAGGGGCTCACCTTTTGCTTGGAGCTTGGCTGAAGTCCTCAGCAATGCCAGGGAATGTGGCCATTGGAGGCTTTGGGCAGATTTGGCTCATCTGCCTTTTTAGGCCTTGTTTCTTTCTCTCAGCCTTCCCACTGGATTGTGGCCTCCGAGGAATACGTAAAATCCCATTCCATTCCTATTCTTTCGGACAATTTTTTGTACCGTCCCTGTACAAAACGAGGCCCCCTGTTCGGATGCTTTTCCCCACCGTTCCCCGGCACTTTTATCTGCCGGTGCATTCCCTGCGTTGCTTGGGCTCTTCCCAGCTCTCTGAGCTCCTTCACAAGGCAGGAGATCGATTTGGCCCAGGAACTAAACCCTCCCGAGGAATTGTCTGATGCCATCTCCGCATTTGACACCTGATCCTTGTGCTCAAAGGATCCCTCTTTCTTCCCTTCAGCCAATTCCAAGGCTCGCTGCCCCCAGCTGCGATCAGGCCCCAGCCTGATCCCTGCAGTCTTCCCTGCCGGGATCCTGCTCAGGAATCCCTGGGCTACAAATGTAAGAATTCATTCTTCCCACCCCTGCCCAGTTCCAAAGGATTTGGTGTCTGCCTTACCCGGCTGGAGCCTGCTTCCAACTCTGTTCTTGCTGCTTCTGCTGCTTTCCAGTTCCCAGGAATTCCACCGACGGAGCGACAGCGTTTTCCAGCTCCGCCAGGATTCCCTCTGCTGCGTTTGGGTGCTGGAAGGATATCAAAACCAGGCTCTCTGGGGCTTTACTATCAGGAAATTACATCCCCGGATTTGTTCATTTCCAAATATTATCTCTTCCCAACAAAGCACTGGGCATCCAAGGAATACAGAAAGTGATGGGCTGACCACTGCTTACTCCTCTGGAATGTCAGAGCTTGGAAAAAAAGGGCACTTGAGGCTTCTCCTGGTGCTGCCCGTGAGGTGTATTTTACTTGAGAGCCCCTTCCCGTGTCTTTCCCTGTATCCACCAAAAAATCCACCCCTTCATTCCCCAGCTGCTTGCTTCCTCCCTCTTTTCCTGTATCCAACAGAATATTAACAGGTCAATAGTCCCCTCTGGAAGAGCACCTTTCATTCCAAACCTAAGAACAAACGAATCACTTCCCGCGGTGCAGCTCTTTTAGTGACGCGGGGCAGCGGCCACACCTCCTGCAGTATCTTTATTGTACCTGTTTTACCATGCTCAGCATTTTATTCCCTTTACACCCCTCAGCCTTTCCCGTGCCGCTCTTTTTAACCAGCAGCGCTGCCCCGACGCTCCCGCGGTGCAGCTCTTTTAGTGACACGGGTCAGCGGCCACTCCTGCTGCAGTACTTTTAAAGGATTTTCGACCATTTTATTTTATACCCTTCACAGATGCGACCTTTGCCGTGACACCTTTGAAGCAGCGCCCCTGCCCCACGTGCGCCGCGGTGCAGCTCATTTTATCCTGAGGAAGTGGCTACTCCTGCTGCGGTGTTGTTGTTATTTCTCAGACCTTTCTCTATATTTTACTTCCCTCACACCTCCAGTCCTTTTACGTGCCGCACGTTTACCATCAACACCACCCCAAAGGTGCCGCGGTGCAGCTGTTTTAGTGAACCCACGCAGCGGCCACTCCTGCTGCTGTACCTTTTGAGTATTTCTTAGACCATTCTCAATATTTTATTGCGCTCACACTTCCCAGCCTTTCCCATACTGCTCTGTTTAACCAGCAGCGCTGCCCCGACGCTCCCGCGGTGCAGCTCTTTTAGTGATGTGGGGCAGCGGCTACACCTGCTGCTGTACCTTTATTGTACCTCGTTTACCATGCTCAGCATTTCATTCCCTTTACACCTCTCAGCCTTTCCCGTGCCGCTCTTTTTAACCAGCAGCGCTGCCCCGACCGTCCCGCGGTGCAGCTCTTTTAGTGATGCGGGGCAGCGGCCACTCCTGCTGCAGTACCTTTATTGTACCTCTTTTACCATGCTCAGCATTTCATTCCCTTTACACCTCTCACGCTTTCCGGGCCCCTTTTTAACCAGCAGCGCTGCCCCGACCGTCCCGCGGTGCAGCTCTTTTAGTGACACGGGGCAGCAGCCACTCCTGCTGCAGTACTTTTAAAGGATTTTCGACCATTTTATTTTATACCCTTCACAGATGCGACCTTTGCCGTGACACCTTTGAAGCAGCGCCCCTGCTCCGGGTGCGCCGCGGTGCAGCTCATTTTATCCTGAGGAAGTGACTACTCCTGCTGCGGTGGTGTTGTTATTTCTCAGACCTTTCTCTATATTTTATTTCCCTCACACCTCCAGGCTTTTACGTGCCGCACGTTTACCGTCAGCACCACCCCAAAGGTGCCGCGGTGCAGCTGTTTTAGTGAACCCACGCAGCGGCCACAACTGCTGCTGTACCTTTATTGTACCTCGTTTACCATGCTCAGCATTTCATTCCCTTTACACCTCTCAGCCTTTCCCGTGCCGCTCTTTTTAAGCAGCAGCGCTGCCCCGACGCTCCCGCGGTGCAGCTCTTTTAGTGACACGGGGCAGCGGCCACTCCTGCTGCTGTACCTTTACAGTATTTGTTAAACCATTGTCAATATTTTATTGCGCTCACACTTCCCAGCCTTTCCCATGCTGCTCTTTTTAACCAGCAGCGCTGCCCCGACGGTCCCGCGGTGCAGCTCTTTTAGTGACGCGGAGCAGCGGCCACTCCTGCTGCTGTACCTTTATTGTACCTCGTTTACCATGCTCAGCATTTTATTCCCTTTACACCTCTCACGCTTTCCGGACCCCTTTTTAACCAGCAGCGCTGCCCCGACCGTCCCGCGGTGCAGCTCTTTTAGTGATGCGGGGCAGCGGCCACTCCTGCTGCTGTACCTTTACAGTATTTCTTAAACCATTGTCAATATTTTATTGCGCTCACACTTCCCAGCCTTTCCCATGCTGCTCTGTTTAACCAGCAGCGCTGCCCCGACGCTCCCGCGGTGCAGCTCTTTTAGTGACGCGGAGAAGCGGCCACTCCTGCTGCTGTACCTTTATTGTACCTCGTTTACCATGCTCAGCATTTCATTCCCTTTACACCTCTCACGCTTTCCGGACCCCTTTTTAGCCAGCAGCGCTGCCCCGACGGTCCCGCGGTGCAGCTCTTTTAGTGATGCGGGGCAGCGGCCACTCCTGCTGCAGTACCTTTACAATATTTCTTAGACCATTGTCAATATTTTATTCCGCTCACACTTCCCAGCCTTTCCGTGCTGCTCTTTTTAACCAGCAGCGCTGCCCCGACGGTCCCGCGGTGCAGCTCTTTTAGTGATGCGGGGCAGCGGCCACTCCTGCAGCAGTATCTTTATTGTACCTCGTTTACCATGCTCAGCATTTCATTCCCTTTACACCTCTCAGCCTTTCCCGTGCCGCTCTTTTTAACCAGCAGCGCTGCCCCGACGCTCCCGCGGTGCAGCTCTTTTAGTCACACGGGGCAGCGGCCACACCTGCTGCAGTACCTTTATTGTACCTCGTTTACCATGCTCAGCATTTTATTCCCTTTACACCTCTCACGCTTTCCGGACCCCTTTTTAACCAGCAGCGCTGCCCCGACGGTCCCGCGGTGCAGCTCTTTTAGTGATGCGGGGCAGCGGCCACTCCTGCTGCTGTACCTTTATTGTACCTCGTTTACCATACTCAGCATTTTATTCCCTTTACCCCTCTCAGCCTTTCCCGTGCCGCTCTTTTTAACCAGCAGCGCTGCGCCGACGCTCCCGCGCTGCAGCTCTTTTAGTGATGCGGGGCAGCGGCCACTCCTGCTGCTGTACCTTTACAATATTTCTTAGACCATTGTCAATATTTTATTGCGCTCACACTTCCCAGCCTTTCCCATGCTGCTCTTTTTAACCAGCAGCGCTGCCCCGACGCTCCCGAGGTGCAGCTCTTTTAGTGATGCGGGGCAGCGGCCACACCTGCTGCAGTACCTTTATTGTACCCCGTTTACCATGCTCAGCATTTTATTCCCTTTACACCTCTCAGCCTTTCCCATGCCGCTCTTTTTAACCAGCAGCGCTGCCCCGACGCTCCCGAGGTGCAGCTCTTTTAGTGATGCGGGGCAGCGGCCACACCTGCTGCAGTACCTTTATTGTACCCCGTTTACCATGCTCAGCATTTTATTCCCTTTACACCTCTCACGCTTTCCCGTGCCGCTCTTTTTAACCAGCAGCGCTGCCCCGACGCTCCCGAGGTGCAGCTCTTTTAGTCACACGGGGCAGCGGCCACTCCTGCTGCAGTACCTTTATTGTACCTCGTTTACCATGCTCAGCATTTCATTCCCTTTACACCTCTCACGCTTTCCCGTGCCGCTCCTTTTAACCAGCAGCGCTGCCCCGACGCTCCCGCGGTGCAGCTCTTTTAGTGATGCGGGGCAGCGGCCACTCCTGCTGCTGTACCTTTATTGTACCTCGTTTACCATACTCAGCATTTTATTCCCTTTACCCCTCTCAGCCTTTCCCGTGCCGCTCTTTTTAACCAGCAGCGCTGCGCCGACGCTCCCGCGCTGCAGCTCTTTTAGTGATGCGGGGCAGCGGCCACTCCTGCTGCTGTACCTTTACAATATTTCTTAGACCATTGTCAATATTTTATTGCGCTCACACTTCCCAGCCTTTCCCATGCTGCTCTTTTTAACCAGCAGCGCTGCCCCGACGCTCCCGAGGTGCAGCTCTTTTAGTGATGCGGGGCAGCGGCCACACCTGCTGCAGTACCTTTATTGTACCCCGTTTACCATGCTCAGCATTTTATTCCCTTTACACCTCTCAGCCTTTCCCATGCCGCTCTTTTTAACCAGCAGCGCTGCCCCGACGCTCCCGAGGTGCAGCTCTTTTAGTGATGCGGGGCAGCGGCCACACCTGCTGCAGTACCTTTATTGTACCCCGTTTACCATGCTCAGCATTTTATTCCCTTTACACCTCTCACGCTTTCCCGTGCCGCTCTTTTTAACCAGCAGCGCTGCCCCGACGCTCCCGAGGTGCAGCTCTTTTAGTCACACGGGGCAGCGGCCACTCCTGCTGCAGTACCTTTATTGTACCTCGTTTACCATGCTCAGCATTTCATTCCCTTTACACCTCTCACGCTTTCCCGTGCCGCTCCTTTTAACCAGCAGCGCTGCCCCGACGCTCCCGCGGTGCAGCTCTTTTAGTGACACGGGGCAGCGGCCACACCTGGTGCAGTACCTTTACAGTATTTCTTAGACCATTGTCAATATTTTATTGCGCTCACACTTCCAGGCCTTTCCCATGCTGCTCTGTTTAACCAGCAGCGCTGCCCCGACGCTCCCGAGGTGCAGCTCTTTTAGTGACGCGGGGCAGCGGCCACACCTGCTGCAGTACCTTTATTGTACCTCGTTTACCATGCTCAGCATTTCATTCCCTTTACACCTCTCACGCTTTCCGGACCCCTTTTTAGCCAGCAGCGCTGCCCCGACGGTCCCGCGGTGCAGCTCTTTTAGTGATGCGGGGCAGCGGCCACTCCTGCTGCAGTACCTTTATTGTACCTCGTTTACCATGCTCAGCATTTCATTCCCTTTACACCTCTCAGCCTTTCCCGTGCCGCTCTTTTTAACCAGCAGCGCTGCCCCGACGGTCCCGCGGTGCAGCTCTTTTAGTCACACGGGGCAGCGGCCACACCTGCTGCAGTACCTTTATTGTACCTCGTTTACCATGCTCAGCATTTCATTCCCTTTACACCTCTCACGCTTTCCGGACCCCTTTTTAACCAGCAGCGCTGCCCCGACGGTCCCGCGGTGCAGCTCTTTTAGTGATGCGGGGCAGCGGCCACACCTGCTGCAGTACCTTTATTGTACCTCGTTTACCATGCTCAGCATTTCATTCCCTTTACACCTCTCAGCCTTTCCCGTGCCGCTCTTTTTAACCAGCAGCGCTGCGCCGACGGTCCCGCGGTGCAGCTCTTTTAGTCACACGGGGCAGCGGCCACACCTGCTGCTGTACCTTTATTGTACCTCGTTTACCATGCTCAGCATTTCATTCCCTTTACACCTCTCACGCTTTCCGGACCCCTTTTTAACCAGCAGCACTGCCCCGACGCTCCCGCGGTGCAGCTCTTTTAGTGATGCGGGGCAGCGGCCACTCCTGTTGCTGTACCTTTATTATACCTCTTTTACCATGCTCAGCATTTCATTCCCTTTACACTTCTCAGCCTTTCCCGTGCTGCTCTTTTTAACCAGCAGCGCTGCCCCGACGCTCCCGCGGTGCAGCTCTTTTAGTGACACGGGGCAGCGGCTACACCTGCTGCTGTACCTTTATTGTACCTCGTTTACCATGCTCAGCATTTCATTCCCTTTACACCTCTCACGCTTTCCGGACCCCTTTTTAACCAGCAGCGCTGCCCCGACGCTCCCGAGGTGCAGCTCTTTTAGTGACGCGGGGCAGCGGCCACTCCTGCTGCAGTACCTTTATTGTACCTCTTTTACCATGCTCAGCATTTCATTCCCTTTACACCTCTCACGCTTTCCGGACCCCTTTTTAACCAGCAGCGCTGCCCCGACGCTCCCGCGGTGCAGCTCTTTTAGTGACACGGGGCAGCGGCCACACCTGGTGCAGTACCTTTACAGTATTTCTTAGACCATTGTCAATATTTTATTGCGCTCACACTTCCAGGCCTTTCCCATGCTGCTCTGTTTAACCAGCAGCGCTGCCCCGACGCTCCCGCGGTGCAGCTCTTTTAGTGACACGGGGCAGCGGCCACACCTGCTGCAGTACCTTTATTGTACCTCGTTTACCATGCTCAGCATTTCATTCCCTTTACACCTCTCAGCCTTTCCCGTGCCGCTCTTTTTAACCAGCAGCGCTGCCCCGACGGTCCCGCGGTGCAGCTCTTTTAGTGACGCGGGGCAGCGGCCACACCTGCTGCTGTACCTTTATTGTACCTCGTTTACCATGCTCAGCATTTCATTCCCTTTACACCTCTCACGCTTTCCGGACCCCTTTTTAACCAGCAGCACTGCCCCGACGGTCCCGCGGTGCAGCTCTTTTAGTGATGCGGGGCAGCGGCCACTCCTGCTGCTGTACCTTTACAATATTTCTTAGACCATTGTCAATACTTTATTGCGCTGACGTTTCTCAGCCTTTCCCGTGCTGCTCTGTTTAACCAGCAGCGCTGCCCCGACGCTCCCGCGGTGCAGCTCCCTTAGTGACACGGGGCAGGGGCCGAGAGCCCTCTAGGTGCGGCTCCTCTATAGCACTTTACCGTTTTCTATTTTACTTCATTGGCACCTCGCGCGTTGCGCCGGGCGCCTCATTCGGGGACATGCGCCGGCTCCCACAGCGCCCCGCCCGCCGCCGCTCCCCGGGGGCCTCCCCGCTGCTCTCGGGAGATCGCACACCGCACGCGGCCCAAGCCCCGTCTCGCCGACGGCACTCACCACCCGCCGCCCGCCGCCGCGTTCTCCCGCTCCCTACCGGCACGAAGCGGCGCTGCCGATGACGGAGCCGATGCGCGGCTGCCACGCCGCTCTCTCCGCGCCTCAGGGCCGGCGCCTTCGGCCGCACAGGGCGGCGTCCCCGCATCCGGGCCAGCCCGCGGAGCTCCTGCCGCCGCCGCCGCCGCCCCCCGACTGAGGGGCAGCGACGCCGGCGCCCCCTTTTATACTCCGCACCCCCTTTTCCCGCCACTGCCGCGGTGGGCTCCCCCCGCCTCAAAATCGCCCAGAAGCGCCCGAGGCGGGAACGGCGCAGCCCCACCGGCGCCTCGGAGAAGCTCTTCTAGTGACAAGGAGCAGCGGCCACCCCTCCTGCTGCAGTACCTTTATTGTACCTCGTTTACCATGCTCAGCATTTTATTCCCTTTACACCTCTCACGCTTTCCGGACCCCTTTTTAACCAGCAGCGCTGCCCCGACGGTCCCGCGGTGCAGCTCTTTTAGTGACGCGGGGCAGCGGCCACACCTGCTGCTGTACCTTTATTGTACCTCGTTTACCATGCTCAGCATTTCATTCCCTTTACACCTCTCACGCTTTCCGGACCCCTTTTTAACCAGCAGCGCTGCCCCGACCGTCCCGCGGTGCAGCTCTTTTAGTGATGCGGGGAAGCGGCCACTCCTGCTGCTGTACCTTTACAATATTTCTTAGACCATTGTCAATATTTTATTCTGCTCACACTTCCCAGCCTTTCCCATGCCGCTCTTTTTAACCAGCAGCGCTGCCCCGACGGTCCCGCGGTGCAGCTCTTTTAGTGATGCGGGGCAGCGGCCACACCTGCTGCAGTACCTTTATTGTACCTCGTTTACCATGCTCAGCATTTTATTCCCTTTACACCTCTCACGCTTTCCGGACCCCTTTTTAACCAGCAGCACTGCCCCGACGCTCACGCGGTGCAGCTCTTTTAGTGATGCGGGGCAGCGGCCACTCCTGCTGCTGTACCTTTATTGTACCTCGTTTACCATGCTCAGCATTTCATTCCCTTTACACCTCTCACGCTTTCCGGACCCCTTTTTAGCCAGCAGCGCTGACCCGACCGTCCCGCGCTGCAGCTCTTTTAGTGATGCGGGGCAGCGGCCACTCCTGCTGCAGTATCTTTATTGTACCTCTTTTACCATGCTCAGCATTTCATTCCCTTTACACCTCTCAGCCTTTCCCGTGCCGCTCTTTTTAACCAGCAGCGCTGCCCCGACGCTCCCGCGGTGCAGCTCTTTTAGTGACGCGGGGCAGCGGCCACTCCTGCTGCAGTATCTTTATTGTACCTCTTTTACCATGCTCAGCATTTCATTCCCTTTACACCTCTCACGCTTTCCGGACCCCTTTTTAGCCAGCAGCGCTGCCCCGACGGTCCCGCGGTGCAGCTCTTTTAGTCACACGGGGCAGCGGCCACACCTGCTGCAGTACCTTTATTGTACCTCGTTTACCAGGCTCAGCATTTCATTCCCTTTACACCTCTCACGCTTTCCGGACCCCTTTTTAACCAGCAGAGCTGCCCCGACGGTCCCGCGGTGCAGCTCTTTTAGTGATGCGGGGCAGCGGCTACTCCTGCTGCAGTACCTTTACAATATTTCTTAGACCATTGTCAATATTTTATTGCGCTCACACTTCCCAGCCTTTCCCATGCTGCTCTGTTTAACCAGCAGCGCTGCCCCGACGCTCCCGCGGTGCAGCTCTTTTAGTGACACGGGGCAGCAGCCACTCCTGCTGCAGTACTTTTAAAGGATTTTCGACCATTTTATTTTATACCCTTCACAGATGCGACCTTTGCCGTGACACCTTTGAAGCAGCACCCCTGCCCCAGGTGCGCCGCGGTGCAGCTCATTTTATCCTGAGGAAGTGGCTACTCCTGCTGCGGTGTTGTTGTTATTTCTCAGACCTTTCTCTATATTTTATTTCCCTCACACCTCCAGTCCTTTTACGTGCCGCACGTTTACCGTCAGCACCACCCCAAAGGTGCCGCGGTGCAGCTGTTTTAGTGAACCCACGCAGCGGCCACAACTGCTGCTGTACCTTTTGAGTATTTCTTAGACCATTCTCAATATTTTATTGCGCTCACACTTCCCAGCCTTTCCGTGCTGCTCTTTTTAACCAGCAGCGCTGCCCCGACGCTCCCGCGGTGCAGCTCTTTTAGTGATGCGGAGCAGCGGCCACTCCTGCTGCTGTACCTTTATTGTACCTCGTTTACCATGCTCAGCATTTCATTCCCTTTACACCTCTCAGCCTTTCCCATGCTGCTCTGTTTAACCAGCAGCGCCGCCCCGACGCTCCCGCGGTGCAGCTCTTTTAGTGATGCGGGGCAGCGGCCACTCCTGCTGCAGTATCTTTATTGAACCTCGTTTACCAGGCTCAGCATTTCATTCCCTTTACACCTCTCACGCTTTCCGGACCCCTTTTTAACCAGCAGCGCTGCCCCGACGGTCCCGCGGTGCAGCTCTTTTAGTGACGCGGGGCAGCGGCCACACCTGCTGCAGTACCTTTACAGTATTTCTTAGACCACTGTCAATATTTTATTGCGCTCACACTTCCCAGCCTTTCCAGTGCCGCTCTGTTTAACCAGCAGCGCTGCCCCGACCGTCCCGCGGTGCAGCTCTTTTAGTGATGCGGGGCAGCGGCCACACCTGCTGCAGTACCTTTATTGTACCTCGTTTACCATGCTCAGCATTTTATTCCCTTTACACCTCTCACGCTTTCCGGACCCCTTTTTAACCAGCAGCGCTGCCCCGACGGTCCCGCGGTGCAGCTCTTTTAGTGACGCGGGGCAGCGGCCACACCTGCTGCAGTACCTTTATTGTACCTCGTTTACCATGCTCAGCATTTCATTCCCTTTACACCTCTCACGCTTTCCGGACTCCTTTTTAACCAGCAGCGCTGCCCCGACGCTCCCGCGGTGCAGCTCTTTTAGTGACGCGGGGCAGCGGCCACTCCTGCTGCAGTACCTTTATTGTACCTCGTTTACCATTCTCAGCATTTTATTCCCTTTACACCTCTCACGCTTTCCGGACCCCTTTTTAACCAGCAGCGCTGCCCCGACCGTCCCGCGGTGCAGCTCTTTTAGTGATGCGGGGCAGCGGCCACTCCTGCTGCTGTACCTTTACAGTATTTCTTAAACCATTGTCAATATTTTATTGCGCTCACACTTCCCAGCCTTTCCCATGCTGCTCTGTTTAACCAGCAGCGCTGCCCCGACGCTCCCGCGGTGCAGCTCTTTTAGTGACGCGGAGAAGCGGCCACTCCTGCTGCTGTACCTTTATTGTACCTCGTTTACCATGCTCAGCATTTCATTCCCTTTACACCTCTCACGCTTTCCGGACCCCTTTTTAGCCAGCAGCGCTGCCCCGACGGTCCCGCGGTGCAGCTCTTTTAGTGATGCGGGGCAGCGGCCACTCCTGCTGCAGTACCTTTACAATATTTCTTAGACCATTGTCAATATTTTATTCCGCTCACACTTCCCAGCCTTTCCGTGCTGCTCTTTTTAACCAGCAGCGCTGCCCCGACGGTCCCGCGGTGCAGCTCTTTTAGTCACACGGGGCAGCGGCCACTCCTGCAGCAGTATCTTTATTGTACCTCGTTTACCATGCTCAGCATTTCATTCCCTTTACACCTCTCAGCCTTTCCCGTGCCGCTCTTTTTAACCAGCAGCGCTGCCCCGACGCTCCCGCGGTGCAGCTCTTTTAGTCACACGGGGCAGCGGCCACACCTGCTGCAGTACCTTTATTGTACCTCGTTTACCATGCTCAGCATTTTATTCCCTTTACACCTCTCACGCTTTCCGGACCCCTTTTTAACCAGCAGCGCTGCCCCGACGGTCCCGCGGTGCAGCTCTTTTAGTGATGCGGGGCAGCGGCCACTCCTGCTGCTGTACCTTTATTGTACCTCGTTTACCATGCTCAGCATTTTATTCCCTTTACCCCTCTCAGCCTTTCCCGTGCCGCTCTTTTTAACCAGCAGCGCTGCGCCGACGCTCCCGCGCTGCAGCTCTTTTAGTGATGCGGGGCAGCGGCCACTCCTGCTGCTGTACCTTTACAATATTTCTTAGACCATTGTCAATATTTTATTGCGCTCACACTTCCCAGCCTTTCCCATGCTGCTCTTTTTAACCAGCAGCGCTGCCCCGACGCTCCCGAGGTGCAGCTCTTTTAGTGATGCGGGGCAGCGGCCACACCTGCTGCAGTACCTTCATTGTACCCAGTTTACCATGCTCAGCATTTTATTCCCTTTACACCTCTCAGCCTTTCCCATGCCGCTCTTTTTAACCAGCAGCGCTGCCCCGACGCTCCCGAGGTGCAGCTCTTTTAGTGATGCGGGGCAGCGGCCACACCTGCTGCAGTACCTTTATTGTACCCCGTTTACCATGCTCAGCATTTTATTCCCTTTACACCTCTCACGCTTTCCCGTGCCGCTCTTTTTAACCAGCAGCGCTGCCCCGACGCTCCCGCGGTGCAGCTCTTTTAGTCACACGGGGCAGCGGCCACTCCTGCTGCAGTACCTTTATTGTACCTCTTTTACCATGCTCAGCATTTCATTCCCTTTACACCTCTCACGCTTTCCCGTGCCGCTCCTTTTAACCAGCAGCGCTGCCCCGACGCTCCCGCGGTGCAGCTCTTTTAGTGACACGGGGCAGCGGCCACACCTGCTGCAGTACCTTTATTGTACCTCGTTTACCATGCTCAGCATTTCATTCCCTTTACACCTCTCAGCCTTTCCCGTGCCGCTCTTTTTAACCAGCAGCGCTGCGCCGACGGTCCCGCGGTGCAGCTCTTTTAGTCACACGGGGCAGCGGCCACACCTGCTGCTGTACCTTTATTGTACCTCGTTTACCATGCTCAGCATTTCATTCCCTTTACACCTCTCACGCTTTCCGGACCCCTTTTTAACCAGCAGCACTGCCCCGACGCTCCCGCGGTGCAGCTCTTTTAGTGATGCGGGGCAGCGGCCACTCCTGTTGCTGTACCTTTATTATACCTCTTTTACCATGCTCAGCATTTCATTCCCTTTACACCTCTCAGCCTTTCCCGTGCTGCTCTTTTTAACCAGCAGCGCTGCCCCGACGCTCCCGCGGTGCAGCTCTTTTAGTGACACGGGGCAGCGGCTACACCTGCTGCTGTACCTTTATTGTACCTCGTTTACCATGCTCAGCATTTCATTCCCTTTACACCTCTCACGCTTTCCGGACCCCTTTTTAACCAGCAGCGCTGCCCCGACGCTCCCGCGGTGCAGCTCTTTTACTGATGCGGGGCAGCGGCCACACCTGCTGCAGTACCTTTATTGTACCTCGTTTACCATGCTCAGCATTTCATTCCCTTTACACCTCTCAGCCTTTCCCGTGCCGCTCTTTTTCAACAGCAGCGCTGCCCCGACGGTCCCGCGGTGCAGCTCTTTTAGTCACACGGGGCAGCGGCCACACCTGCTGCAGTACCTTTATTGTACCTCGTTTACCATGCTCAGCATTTCATTCCCTTTACACCTCTCACGCTTTCCGGACCCCTTTTTAACCAGCAGCGCTGCCCCGACGCTCCCGAGGTGCAGCTCTTTTAGTGACGCGGGGCAGCGGCCACTCCTGCTGCAGTACCTTTATTGTACCTCTTTTACCATGCTCAGCATTTCATTCCCTTTACACCTCTCACGCTTTCCGGACCCCTTTTTAGCCAGCAGCGCTGCCCCGACGGTCCCGCGGTGCAGCTCTTTTAGTGATGCGGGGCAGCGGCCACTCCTGCTGCAGTACCTTTATTGTACCTCGTTTACCATGCTCAGCATTTCATTCCCTTTACACCTCTCAGCCTTTCCCGTGCCGCTCTTTTTAACCAGCAGCGCTGCCCCGACGGTCCCGCGGTGCAGCTCTTTTAGTCACACGGGGCAGCGGCCACACCTGCTGCTGTACCTTTATTGTACCTCGTTTACCATGCTCAGCATTTCATTCCCTTTACACCTCTCACGCTTTCCGGACCCCTTTTTAACCAGCAGCGCTGCCCCGACCGTCCCGCGGTGCAGCTCTTTTAGTGATGCGGGGCAGCGGCCACACCTGCTGCAGTACCTTTATTGTACCTCGTTTACCATGCTCAGCATTTCATTCCCTTTACACCTCTCAGCCTTTCCCGTGCCGCTCTTTTTAACCAGCAGCGCTGCGCCGACGGTCCCGCGGTGCAGCTCTTTTAGTCACACGGGGCAGCGGCCACACCTGCTGCTGTACCTTTATTGTACCTCGTTTACCATGCTCAGCATTTCATTCCCTTTACACCTCTCACGCTTTCCGGACCCCTTTTTAACCAGCAGCACTGCCCCGACGCTCCCGCGGTGCAGCTCTTTTAGTGATGCGGGGCAGCGGCCACTCCTGTTGCTGTACCTTTATTATACCTCTTTTACCATGCTCAGCATTTCATTCCCTTTACACTTCTCAGCCTTTCCCGTGCTGCTCTTTTTAACCAGCAGCGCTGCCCCGACGCTCCCGCGGTGCAGCTCTTTTAGTGACACGGGGCAGCGGCTACACCTGCTGCTGTACCTTTATTGTACCTCGTTTACCATGCTCAGCATTTCATTCCCTTTACACCTCTCACGCTTTCCGGACCCCTTTTTAACCAGCAGCGCTGCCCCGACGGTCCCGCGGTGCAGCTCTTTTACTGATGCGGGGCAGCGGCCACACCTGCTGCAGTACCTTTATTGTACCTCGTTTACCATGCTCAGCATTTCATTCCCTTTACACCTCTCACGCTTTCCGGACCCCTTTTTAGCCAGCAGCGCTGCCCCGACGCTCCCGCGGTGCAGCTCTTTTAGTGACACGGGGCAGCGGCCACACCTGCTGCAGTACCTTTATTGTACCTCGTTTACCATGCTCAGCATTTCATTCCCTTTACACCTCTCAGCCTTTCCCGTGCCGCTCTTTTTAACCAGCAGCGCTGCCCCGACGGTCCCGCGGTGCAGCTCTTTTAGTGACGCGGGGCAGCGGCCACACCTGCTGCTGTACCTTTATTGTACCTCGTTTACCATGCTCAGCATTTCATTCCCTTTACACCTCTCACGCTTTCCGGACCCCTTTTTAACCAGCAGCACTGCCCCGACGGTCCCGCGGTGCAGCTCTTTTAGTGATGCGGGGCAGCGGCCACTCCTGCTGCTGTACCTTTACAATATTTCTTAGACCATTGTCAATACTTTATTGCGCTGACGTTTCTCAGCCTTTCCCGTGCTGCTCTGTTTAACCAGCAGCGCTGCCCCGACGCTCCCGCGGTGCAGCTCCCTTAGTGACACGGGGCAGGGGCCGAGAGCCCTCTAGGTGCGGCTCCTCTATAGCACTTTACCGTTTTCTATTTTATTTCATTGGCACCTCGCGCGTTGCGCCGGGCGCCTCATTCGGGGACATGCGCCGGCTCCCACAGCGCCCCGCCCGCCGCCGCTCCCCGGGGGCCTCCCCGCTGCTCTCGGGAGATCGCACACCGCACGCGGCCCAAGCCCCGTCTCGCCGACGGCACTCACCACCCGCCGCCCGCCGCCGCGTTCTCCCGCTCCCTACCGGCACGAAGCGGCGCTGCCGATGACGGAGCCGATGCGCGGCTGCCACGCCGCTCTCTCCGCGCCTCAGGGCCGGCGCCTTCGGCCGCACACGGCGGCGTCCCCGCATCCGGGCCAGCCCGCGGAGCTCCTGCCGCCGCCGCCGCCGCCCCCCGACTGAGGGGCCGCGACGCCGGCGCCCCCTTTTATACTCCGCACCCCCTTTTCCCGCCACTGCCGCGGTGGGCTCCCCCCGCCTCAAAATCGCCCAGAAGCGCCCGAGGCGGGAACGGCGCAGCCCCACCGGCGCCTCGGAGAAGCTCTTCTAGTGACAAGGAGCAGCGGCCACCCCTCCTGCTGCAGTACCTTTATTGTACCTCGTTTACCATGCTCAGCATTTTATTCCCTTTACACCTCTCACGCTTTCCGGACCCCTTTTTAACCAGCAGCGCTGCCCCGACGGTCCCGCGGTGCAGCTCTTTTAGTGACGCGGGGCAGCGGCCACACCTGCTGCAGTACCTTTACAGTATTTCTTAGACCATTGTCAATATTTTATTGCGCTCACACTTCCCAGCCTTTCCAGTGCCGCTCTGTTTAACCAGCAGCGCTGCCCCGACCGTCCCGCGGTGCAGCTCTTTTAGTGATGCGGGGCAGCGGCCACACCTGCTGCAGTACCTTTATTGTACCTCGTTTACCATGCTCAGCATTTTATTCCCTTTACACCTCTCACGCTTTCCGGACCCCTTTTTAACCACCAGCGCTGCCCCGACCGTCCCGCGGTGCAGCTCTTTTAGTGATGCGGGGCAGCGGCCACTCCTGCTGCAGTACCTTTACAATATTTCTTAGACCACTGTCAATATTTTATTCCGCTCACACTTCCCGGCCTTTCCGTGCTGCTCTTTTTAACCAGCAGCGCTGCCCCGACGCTCCCGCGGTGCAGCTCTTTTAGTGATGCGGGGCAGCGGCCACACCTGCTGCAGTATCTTTATTGTACCTCTTTTACCATGCTCAGCATTTCATTCCCTTTACACCTCTCACGCTTTCCGGACCCCTTTTTAACCAGCAGCGCTGCCCCGACCGTCCCGCGGTGCAGCTCTTTTAGTGATGCGGGGCAGCGGCCACTCCTGCTGCAGTACCTTTACAATATTTCTTAGACCACTGTCAATATTTTATTCCGCTCACACTTCCCGGCCTTTCCGTGCTGCTCTTTTTAACCAGCAGCGCTGCCCCGACGCTCCCGCGGTGCAGCTCTTTTAGTGATGCGGGGCAGCGGCCACACCTGCTGCAGTATCTTTATTGTACCTCTTTTACCATGCTCAGCATTTCATTCCCTTTACACCTCTCACGCTTTCCGGACCCCTTTTTAACCAGCAGCACTGCCCCGACGCTCCCGCGGTGCAGCTCTTTTAGTGACACGGGGCAGCGGCCACACCTGCTGCTGTACCTTTATTGTACCTCGTTTACCATGCTCAGCATTTCATTCCCTTTACACCTCTCAGCCTTTCCCGTGCCGCTCTTTTTAACCAGCAGCGCTGCCCCGACGCTCCCGCGGTGCAGCTCTTTTAGTCACACGGGGCAGCGGCCACACCTGCTGCTGTACCTTTATTGTACCTCGTTTACCATGCTCAGCATTTCATTCCCTTTACACCTCTCACGCTTTCCGGACCCCTTTTTAACCAGCAGCGCTGCCCCGACCGTCCCGCGGTGCAGCTCTTTTAGTGATGCGGGGCAGCGGCCACACCTGCTGCAGTACCTTTATTGTACCTCGTTTACCATGCTCAGCATTTTATTCCCTTTACACCTCTCACGCTTTCCCGTGCCGCTCTTTTTAACCAGCAGCACTGCCCCGACGCTCCCGCGGTGCAGCTCTTTTAGTGACACGGGGCAGCTACACCTGCTGCTGTACCTTTATTGTACCTCGTTTACCATGCTCAGCATTTTATTCCCTTTACACCTCTCACGCTTTCCGGACCCCTTTTTAACCAGCAGCGCTGCCCCGACGGTCCCGCGGTGCAGCTCTTTTAGTGACGCGGGGCAGCGGCCACACCTGCTGCAGTACCTTTATTGTACCTCGTTTACCATGCTCAGCATTTCATTCCCTTTACACCTCTCACGCTTTCCGGACCCCTTTTTAGCCAGCAGCGCTGCCCCGACGCTCCCGCGGTGCAGCTCTTTTAGTGATGCGGGGCAGCGGCCACTCCTGCTGCTGTACCTTTATTGTACCTCGTTTACCATGCTCAGCATTTCATTCCCTTTACACCTCTCAGCCTTTCCCGTGCCGCTCTTTTTCAACAGCAGCGCTGCCCCGACGGTCCCGCGGTGCAGCTCTTTTAGTCACACGGGGCAGCGGCCACACCTGCTGCAGTACCTTTATTGTACCTCGTTTACCATGCTCAGCATTTCATTCCCTTTACACCTCTCACGCTTTCCGGACCCCTTTTTAACCAGCAGCGCTGCCCCGACGCTCCCGAGGTGCAGCTCTTTTAGTGATGCGGGGCAGCGGCCACTCCTGCTGCAGTACCTTTATTGTACCTCGTTTACCATGCTCAGCATTTCATTCCCTTTACACCTCTCACGCTTTCCGGACCCCTTTTTAACCAGCAGCGCTGCCCCGACGGTCCCGCGGTGCAGCTCTTTTAGTGATGCGGGGCAGCGGCCACTCCTGCTGCTGTACCTTTATTGTACCTCGTTTACCATTCTCAGCATTTTATTCCCTTTACACCTCTCACGCTTTCCCGTGCCGCTCCTTTTAACCAGCAGCGCTGCCCCGACGCTCCCGCGGTGCAGCTCTTTTAGTGACACGGGGCAGCGGCCACACCTGCTGCTGTACCTTTATTGTACCTCGTTTACCATGCTCAGCATTTCATTCCCTTTACACCTCTCAGCCTTTCCCGTGCCGCTCTTTTTAACCAGCAGCGCTGCCCCGACGGTCCCGCGGTGCAGCTCTTTTAGTGACGCGGGGCAGCGGCCACACCTGCTGCTGTACCTTTATTGTACCTCGTTTACCATGCTCAGCATTTCATTCCCTTTACACCTCTCACGCTTTCCGGACCCCTTTTTAACCAGCAGCACTGCCCCGACGGTCCCGCGGTGCAGCTCTTTTAGTGATGCGGGGCAGCGGCCACTCCTGCTGCTGTACCTTTATTGTACCTCGTTTACCATGCTCAGCATTTCATTCCCTTTACACCTCTCAGCCTTTCCCGTGCCGCTCTTTTTAACCAGCAGCGCTGCGCCGACGGTCCCGCGGTGCAGCTCTTTTAGTCACACGGGGCAGCGGCCACACCTGCTGCTGTACCTTTATTGTACCTCGTTTACCATGCTCAGCATTTCATTCCCTTTACACCTCTCACGCTTTCCGGACCCCTTTTTAACCAGCAGCGCTGCCCCGACCGTCCCGCGGTGCAGCTCTTTTAGTGATGCGGGGCAGCGGCCACTCCTGCTGCTGTACCTTTACAATATTTCTTAGACCATTGTCAATACTTTATTGCGCTGACGTTTCTCAGCCTTTCCCGTGCTGCTCTGTTTAACCAGCAGCGCTGCCCCGACGCTCCCGCGGTGCAGCTCCCTTAGTGACACGGGGCAGGGGCCGAGAGCCCTCTAGGTGCGGCTCCTCTATAGCACTTTACCGTTTTCTATTTTATTTCATTGGCACCTCGCGCGTTGCGCCGGGCGCCTCATTCGGGGACATGCGCCGGCTCCCACAGCGCCCCGCCCGCCGCCGCTCCCCGGGGGCCTCCCCGCTGCTCTCGGGAGATCGCACACCGCACGCGGCCCAAGCCCCGTCTCGCCGACGGCACTCACCACCCGCCGCCCGCCGCCGCGTTCTCCCGCTCCCTACCGGCACGAAG
The DNA here is from genome assembly GCF_965178545.1 of Coloeus monedula. Classification (NCBI taxonomy): domain Eukaryota; kingdom Metazoa; phylum Chordata; class Aves; order Passeriformes; family Corvidae; genus Coloeus; species Coloeus monedula. The sequence goes on along the minus strand of NW_028120646.1, from coordinate 114,410 downwards.
CGGCGCTGCCGATGACGGAGCCGATGCGCGGCTGCCACGCCGCTCTCTCCGCGCCTCAGGGCCGGCGCCTTCGGCCGCACACGGCGGCGTCCCCGCATCCGGGCCAGCCCGCGGAGCTCCTGCCGCCGCCGCCGCCGCCCCCCGACTGAGGGGCCGCGACGCCGGCGCCCCCTTTTATACTCCGCACCCCCTTTTCCCGCCACTGCCGCGGTGGGCTCCCCCCGCCTCAAAATCGCCCAGAAGCGCCCGAGGCGGGAACGGCGCAGCCCCACCGGCGCCTCGGAGAAGCTCTTCTAGTGACAAGGAGCAGCGGCCACCCCTCCTGCTGCAGTACCTTTATTGTACCTCGTTTACCATGCTCAGCATTTTATTCCCTTTACACCTCTCACGCTTTCCGGACCCCTTTTTAACCAGCAGCGCTGCCCCGACGGTCCCGCGGTGCAGCTCTTTTAGTGATGCGGGGCAGCGGCCACACCTGCTGCTGTACCTTTATTGTACCTCTTTTACCATGCTCAGCATTTCATTCCCTTTACACCTCTCAGCCTTTCCCGTGCCGCTCTTTTTAACCAGCAGCGCTGCCCCGACGCTCCCGCGGTGCAGCTCTTTTAGTCACACGGGGCAGCGGCCACTCCTGCTGCAGTACCTTTATTGTACCTCGTTTACCATGCTCAGCATTTCATTCCCTTTACACCTCTCAGCCTTTCCCGTGCCGCTCTTTTTAACCAGCAGCGCTGCCCCGACGGTCCCGCGGTGCAGCTCTTTTAGTGACGCGGGGCAGCGGCCACTCCTGCTGCTGTACCTTTACAATATTTCTTAGACCATTGTCAATATTTTATTCTGCTCACACTTCCCAGCCTTTCCCATGCTGCTCTGTTTAACCAGCAGCGCTGCCCCGACGCTCCCGCGGTGCAGCTCTTTTAGTGATGCGGGGCAGCGGCCACACCTGCTGCAGTACCTTTATTGTACCTCGTTTACCATGCTCAGCATTTTATTCCCTTTACACCTCTCACGCTTTCCGGACCCCTTTTTAGCCAGCAGCACTGCCCCGACGCTCCCGCGGTGCAGCTCTTTTAGTGATGCGGGGCAGCGGCCACTCCTGCTGCTGTACCTTTATTGTACCTCGTTTACCATGCTCAGCATTTCATTCCCTTTACACCTCTCACGCTTTCCGGACCCCTTTTTAGCCAGCAGCACTGCCCCGACGCTCACGCGGTGCAGCTCTTTTAGTGATGCGGGGCAGCGGCCACACCTGCTGCAGTATCTTTATTGTACCTCTTTTACCATGCTCAGCATTTCATTCCCTTTACACCTCTCACGCTTTCCGGACCCCTTTTTAGCCAGCAGCGCTGCCCCGACGGTCCCGCGGTGCAGCTCTTTTAGTCACACGGGGCAGCGGCCACACCTGCTGCAGTACCTTTATTGTACCTCGTTTACCAGGCTCAGCATTTCATTCCCTTTACACCTCTCACGCTTTCCGGACCCCTTTTTAACCAGCAGAGCTGCCCCGACGGTCCCGCGGTGCAGCTCTTTTAGTGATGCGGAGCAGCGGCCACTCCTGCTGCTGTACCTTTATTGTACCTCGTTTACCATGCTCAGCATTTCATTCCCTTTACACCTCTCAGCCTTTCCCATGCTGCTCTGTTTAACCAGCAGCGCTGCCCCGACGCTCCCGCGGTGCAGCTCTTTTAGTGATGCGGGGCAGCGGCCACTCCTGCTGCAGTATCTTTATTGAACCTCTTTTACCATGCTCAGCATTTTATTCCCTTTACACCTTTCACGCATTCCGGACCCCTTTTTAACCTGCAGCGCTGCCCCGACCGTCCCGCGGTGCAGCTCTTTTAGTGATGCGGGGCAGCGGCCACACCTGCTGCTGTACCTTTATTGTACCTCGTTTACCATGCTCAGCATTTTATTCCCTTTACACCTCTCAGCCTTTCCCGTGCCGCTCTTTTTAACCAGCAGCGCTGCCCCGACGCTCCCGCGGTGCAGCTCTTTTAGTGACGCGGGGCAGCGGCCACACCTGCTGCTGTACCTTTATTGTACCTCGTTTACCATGCTCAGCATTTCATTCTCTTTACACCTCTCACGCTTTCCGGACCCCTTTTTAACCAGCAGCACTGCCCCGACGCTCCCGCGGTGCAGCTCTTTTAGTGACACGGGGCAGCTACACCTGCTGCTGTACCTTTATTGTACCTCGTTTACCATGCTCAGCATTTTATTCCCTTTACACCTCTCACGCTTTCCGGACCCCTTTTTAACCAGCAGCGCTGCCCCGACGGTCCCGCGGTGCAGCTCTTTTAGTGATGCGGGGCAGCGGCCACACCTGCTGCAGTACCTTTATTGTACCTCGTTTACCATGCTCAGCATTTTATTCCCTTTACACCTCTCAGCCTTTCCCGTGCCGCTCTTTTTAACCAGCAGCGCTGCCCCGACGCTCCCGCGGTGCAGCTCTTTTAGTCACACGGGGCAGCGGCCACACCTGCTGCAGTACCTTTACAGTATTTCTTAGACCATTGTCAATATTTTATTGCGCTCACACTTCCCAGCCTTTCCAGTGCCGCTCTGTTTAACCAGCAGCGCTGCCCCGACCGTCCCGCGGTGCAGCTCTTTTAGTGATGCGGGGCAGCGGCCACACCTGCTGCAGTACCTTTATTGTACCTCGTTTACCATGCTCAGCATTTCATTCCCTTTACACCTCTCACGCTTTCCGGACCCCTTTTTAACCAGCAGCGCTGCCCCGACGCTCCCGAGGTGCAGCTCTTTTAGTGATGCGGGGCAGCGGCCACTCCTGCTGCAGTATCTTTATTGTACCTCTTTTACCATGCTCAGCATTTCATTCCCTTTACACCTCTCACGCTTTCCGGACCCCTTTTTAGCCAGCAGCGCTGCCCCGACGGTCCCGCGGTGCAGCTCTTTTAGTGATGCGGGGCAGCGGCCACACCTGCTGCAGTACGTTTATTGTACCTCGTTTACCATGCTCAGCATTTTATTCCCTTTACACCTCTCACGCTTTCCCGTGCCGCTCTTTTTAACCAGCAGCGCTGCCCCGACGCTCCCGCGGTGCAGCTCTTTTAGTGATGCGGGGCAGCGGCCACACCTGCTGCTGTACCTTTACAGTATTTCTTAAACCATTGTCAATATTTTATTGCGCTCACACTTCCAGGCCTTTCCAATGCTGCTCTGTTTAACCAGCAGCGCTGCCCCGACGCTCCCGAGGTGCAGCTCTTTTAGTGATGCGGGGCAGCGGCCACACCTGCTGCAGTACCTTTATTGTACCTCGTTTACCATGCTCAGCATTTCATTCCCTTTACACCTCTCACGCTTTCCGGACCCCTTTTTAACCAGCAGCACTGCCCCGACGCTCCCGCGGTGCAGCTCTTTTAGTGATGCGGGGCAGCGGCCACTCCTGCTGCTGTACCTTTATTGTACCTCGTTTACCATGCTCAGCATTTCATTCCCTTTACATCTCTCACGCTTTCCGGACCCCTTTTTAACCAGCAGCGCTGCCCCGACCGTCCCGCGGTGCACCTCTTTTAGTGATGCGGGGCAGCGGCCACACCTGCTGCAGTACCTTTTCAATATTTCTTAGACCATTTTCAATATTTTATTGCGCTCACACTTCCCAGCCTTTCCCATGCTGCTCTGTTTAACCAGCAGCGCTGCCCCGACGGTCCCGCGGTGCAGCTCTTTTAGTGATGCGGGGCAGCGGCCACTCCTGCTGCAGTACCTTTATTGTACCTCGTTTACCATGCTCAGCATTTCATTCCCTTTACACCTCTCACGCTTTCCGGACCCCTTTTTAGCCAGCAGCGCTGCCCCGACGCTCCCGCGGTGCAGCTCTTTTAGTGATGCGGGGCAGCGGCCACTCCTGCTGCAGTACCTTTATTGTACCTCGTTTACCATGCTCAGCATTTCATTCCCTTTACACCTCTCAGCCTTTCCCGTGCCGCTCTTTTTAACCAGCAGCGCTGCCCCGACGGTCCCGCGGTGCAGCTCTTTTAGTCACACGGGGCAGCGGCCACACCTGCTGCAGTACCTTTATTGTACCTCGTTTACCATGCTCAGCATTTCATTCCCTTTACACCTCTCACGCTTTCCGGACCCCTTTTTAGCCAGCAGCGCTGCCCCGACGGTCCCGCGGTGCAGCTCTTTTACTGATGCGGGGCAGCGGCCACACCTGCTGCAGTACCTTTATTGTACCTCGTTTACCATGCTCAGCATTTCATTCCCTTTACACCTCTCACGCTTTCCGGACCCCTTTTTAGCCAGCAGCGCTGCCCCGACGGTCCCGCGGTGCAGCTCTTTTAGTCACACGGGGCAGCGGCCACACCTGCTGCTGTACCTTTATTGTACCTCGTTTACCATGCTCAGCATTTCATTCCCTTTACACCTCTCACGCTTTCCGGACCCCTTTTTAACCAGCAGCGCTGCCCCGACGCTCCCGAGGTGCAGCTCTTTTAGTGACGCGGGGCAGCGGCCACTCCTGCTGCAGTACCTTTATTGTACCTCTTTTACCATGCTCAGCATTTCATTCCCTTTACACCTCTCACGCTTTCCGGACCCCTTTTTAACCAGCAGCGCTGCCCCGACGCTCCCGCGGTGCAGCTCTTTTAGTGACACGGGGCAGCGGCCACACCTGGTGCAGTACCTTTACAGTATTTCTTAGACCATTGTCAATATTTTATTGCGCTCACACTTCCAGGCCTTTCCCATGCTGCTCTGTTTAACCAGCAGCGCTGCCCCGACGCTCCCGCGGTGCAGCTCTTTTAGTGACACGGGGCAGCGGCCACACCTGCTGCAGTACCTTTATTGTACCTCGTTTACCATGCTCAGCATTTCATTCCCTTTACACCTCTCAGCCTTTCCCGTGCCGCTCTTTTTAACCAGCAGCGCTGCCCCGACGCTCCCGCGGTGCAGCTCTTTTAGTGACGCGGGGCAGCGGCCACACCTGCTGCAGTACCTTTATTGTACCTCGTTTACCATGCTCAGCATTTCATTCCCTTTACACCTCTCACGCTTTCCGGACCCCTTTTTAACCAGCAGCGCTGCCCCGACGGTCCCGCGGTGCAGCTCTTTTAGTGATGCGGGGCAGCGGCCACACCTGCTGCAGTACCTTTATTGTGCCTCGTTTACCATGCTCAGCATTTCATTCCCTTTACACCTCTCACGCTTTCCGGACCCCTTTTTAGCCAGCAGCGCTGCCCCGACGCTCCCGCGGTGCAGCTCTTTTAGTGACACGGGGCAGCGGCCACACCTGCTGCAGTACCTTTATTGTACCTCGTTTACCATGCTCAGCATTTCATTCCCTTTACACCTCTCAGCCTTTCCCGTGCCACTCTTTTTAACCAGCAGCGCTGCGCCGACGGTCCCGCGGTGCAGCTCTTTTAGTCACACGGGGCAGCGGCCACACCTGCTGCTGTACCTTTATTGTACCTCGTTTACCATGCTCAGCATTTCATTCCCTTTACACCTCTCAGCCTTTCCAGTGCCGCTCTTTTTAACCACCAGCGCTGCCCCGACGGTCCCGCGGTGCAGCTCTTTTAGTGATGCGGAGCAGCGGCCACTCCTGCTGCTGTACCTTTATTGTACCTCGTTTACCATGCTCAGCATTTTATTCCCTTTACACCTCTCACGCTTTCCGGACCCCTTTTTAACCAGCAGCGCTGCCCCGACGCTCCCGCGGTGCAGCTCTTTTAGTGACACGGGGCAGCTACACCTGCTGCTGTACCTTTATTGTACCTCGTTTACCATGCTCAGCATTTCATTCCCTTTACACCTCTCAGCCTTTCCCGTGCCGCTCTTTTTAACCAGCAGCGCTGCCCCGACGCTCCCGCGGTGCAGCTCTTTTAGTGACGCGGGGCAGCGGCCACACCTGCTGCAGTACCTTTATTGTACCTCGTTTACCATGCTCAGCATTTCATTCCCTTTACACCTCTCACGCTTTCCGGACCCCTTTTTAACCAGCAGCGCTGCCCCGACCGTCCCGCGGTGCAGCTCTTTTAGTGATGCGGGGCAGCGGCCAAACCTGCTGCTGTACCTTTATTGTACCTCGTTTACCATGCTCAGCATTTCATTCCCTTTACACCTCTCACGCTTTCCGGACCCCTTTTTAGCCAGCAGCGCTGCCCCGACGGTCCCGCGGTGCAGCTCTTTTAGTGATGCGGGGCAGCGGCCACTCCTGCTGCAGTACCTTTATTGTACCTCGTTTACCATGCTCAGCATTTCATTCCCTTTACACCTCTCAGCCTTTCCCGTGCCGCTCTTTTTAACCAGCAGCGCTGCCCCGACGCTCCCGCGGTGCAGCTCTTTTAGTGACACGGGGCAGCGGCCACACCTGCTGCAGTACCTTTATTGTACCTCGTTTACCATGCTCAGCATTTCATTCCCTTTACACCTCTCAGCCTTTCCCGTGCCGCTCTTTTTAACCAGCAGCGCTGCGCCGACGGTCCCGCGGTGCAGCTCTTTTAGTCACACGGGGCAGCGGCCACACCTGCTGCTGTACCTTTATTGTACCTCGTTTACCATGCTCAGCATTTCATTCCCTTTACACCTCTCACGCTTTCCGGACCCCTTTTTAACCAGCAGCACTGCCCCGACGCTCCCGCGGTGCAGCTCTTTTAGTGATGCGGGGCAGCGGCCACTCCTGTTGCTGTACCTTTATTATACCTCTTTTACCATGCTCAGCATTTCATTCCCTTTACACCTCTCAGCCTTTCCCGTGCTGCTCTTTTTAACCAGCAGCGCTGCCCCGACGCTCCCGCGGTGCAGCTCTTTTAGTGACACGGGGCAGCGGCTACACCTGCTGCTGTACCTTTATTGTACCTCGTTTACCATGCTCAGCATTTCATTCCCTTTACACCTCTCACGCTTTCCGGACCCCTTTTCAACCAGCAGCGCTGCCCCGACGCTCCCGCGGTGCAGCTCTTTTACTGATGCGGGGCAGCGGCCACACCTGCTGCAGTACCTTTATTGTACCTCGTTTACCATGCTCAGCATTTCATTCCCTTTACACCTCTCAGCCTTTCCCGTGCCGCTCTTTTTCAACAGCAGCGCTGCCCCGACGGTCCCGCGGTGCAGCTCTTTTAGTCACACGGGGCAGCGGCCACACCTGCTGCAGTACCTTTATTGTACCTCGTTTACCATGCTCAGCATTTCATTCCCTTTACACCTCTCACGCTTTCCGGACCCCTTTTTAACCAGCAGCGCTGCCCCGACGCTCCCGAGGTGCAGCTCTTTTAGTGACGCGGGGCAGCGGCCACTCCTGCTGCAGTACCTTTATTGTACCTCGTTTACCATGCTCAGCATTTCATTCCCTTTACACCTCTCACGCTTTCCGGACCCCTTTTTAACCAGCAGCGCTGCCCCGACCGTCCCGCGGTGCAGCTCTTTTAGTGATGCGGGGCAGCGGCCACACCTGCTGCAGTACCTTTATTGTACCTCGTTTACCATGCTCAGCATTTCATTCCCTTTACACCTCTCAGCCTTTCCCGTGCCGCTCTTTTTAACCAGCAGCGCTGCGCCGACGGTCCCGCGGTGCAGCTCTTTTAGTCACACGGGGCAGCGGCCACACCTGCTGCTGTACCTTTATTGTACCTCGTTTACCATGCTCAGCATTTCATTCCCTTTACACCTCTCACGCTTTCCGGACCCCTTTTTAACCAGCAGCACTGCCCCGACGCTCCCGCGGTGCAGCTCTTTTAGTGATGCGGGGCAGCGGCCACTCCTGTTGCTGTACCTTTATTATACCTCTTTTACCATGCTCAGCATTTCATTCCCTTTACACTTCTCAGCCTTTCCCGTGCTGCTCTTTTTAACCAGCAGCGCTGCCCCGACGCTCCCGCGGTGCAGCTCTTTTAGTGACACGGGGCAGCGGCTACACCTGCTGCTGTACCTTTATTGTACCTCGTTTACCATGCTCAGCATTTCATTCCCTTTACACCTCTCACGCTTTCCGGACCCCTTTTTAACCAGCAGCGCTGCCCCGACGGTCCCGCGGTGCAGCTCTTTTACTGATGCGGGGCAGCGGCCACACCTGCTGCAGTACCTTTATTGTACCTCGTTTACCATGCTCAGCATTTCATTCCCTTTACACCTCTCACGCTTTCCGGACCCCTTTTTAACCAGCAGCGCTGCCCCGACGCTCCCGCGGTGCAGCTCTTTTAGTGATGCGGGGCAGCGGCCACACCTGCTGCAGTACCTTTATTGTACCTCGTTTACCATGCTCAGCATTTCATTCCCTTTACACCTCTCAGCCTTTCCCGTGCCGCTCTTTTTCAACAGCAGCGCTGCCCCGACGGTCCCGCGGTGCAGCTCTTTTAGTCACACGGGGCAGCGGCCACACCTGCTGCAGTACCTTTATTGTACCTCGTTTACCATGCTCAGCATTTCATTCCCTTTACACCTCTCACGCTTTCCGGACCCCTTTTTAACCAGCAGCGCTGCCCCGACGCTCCCGAGGTGCAGCTCTTTTAGTGACGCGGGGCAGCGGCCACTCCTGCTGCAGTACCTTTATTGTACCTCTTTTACCATGCTCAGCATTTCATTCCCTTTACACCTCTCACGCTTTCCGGACCCCTTTTTAACCAGCAGCGCTGCCCCGACGCTCCCGCGGTGCAGCTCTTTTAGTGACACGGGGCAGCGGCCACACCTGGTGCAGTACCTTTACAGTATTTCTTAGACCATTGTCAATATTTTATTGCGCTCACACTTCCAGGCCTTTCCCATGCTGCTCTGTTTAACCAGCAGCGCTGCCCCGACGCTCCCGCGGTGCAGCTCTTTTAGTGACACGGGGCAGCGGCCACACCTGCTGCAGTACCTTTATTGTACCTCGTTTACCATGCTCAGCATTTCATTCCCTTTACACCTCTCAGCCTTTCCCGTGCCGCTCTTTTTAACCAGCAGCGCTGCCCCGACGGTCCCGCGGTGCAGCTCTTTTAGTGACGCGGGGCAGCGGCCACACCTGCTGCTGTACCTTTATTGTACCTCGTTTACCATGCTCAGCATTTCATTCCCTTTACACCTCTCACGCTTTCCGGACCCCTTTTTAACCAGCAGCACTGCCCCGACGGTCCCGCGGTGCAGCTCTTTTAGTGATGCGGGGCAGCGGCCACTCCTGCTGCTGTACCTTTACAATATTTCTTAGACCATTGTCAATACTTTATTGCGCTGACGTTTCTCAGCCTTTCCCGTGCTGCTCTGTTTAACCAGCAGCGCTGCCCCGACGCTCCCGCGGTGCAGCTCCCTTAGTGACACGGGGCAGGGGCCGAGAGCCCTCTAGGTGCGGCTCCTCTATAGCACTTTACCGTTTTCTATTTTACTTCATTGGCACCTCGCGCGTTGCGCCGGGCGCCTCATTCGGGGACATGCGCCGGCTCCCACAGCGCCCCGCCCGCCGCCGCTCCCCGGGGGCCTCCCCGCTGCTCTCGGGAGATCGCACACCGCACGCGGCCCAAGCCCCGTCTCGCCGACGGCACTCACCACCCGCCGCCCGCCGCCGCGTTCTCCCGCTCCCTACCGGCACGAAGCGGCGCTGCCGATGACGGAGCCGATGCGCGGCTGCCACGCCGCTCTCTCCGCGCCTCAGGGCCGGCGCCTTCGGCCGCACACGGCGGCGTCCCCGCATCCGGGCCAGCCCGCGGAGCTCCTGCCGCCGCCGCCGCCGCCCCCCGACTGAGGGGCCGCGACGCCGGCGCCCCCTTTTATACTCCGCACCCCCTTTTCCCGCCACTGCCGCGGTGGGCTCCCCCCGCCTCAAAATCGCCCAGAAGCGCCCGAGGCGGGAACGGCGCAGCCCCACCGGCGCCTCGGAGAAGCTCTTCTAGTGACAAGGAGCAGCGGCCACCCCTCCTGCTGCAGTACCTTTATTGTACCTCGTTTACCATGCTCAGCATTTTATTCCCTTTACACCTCTCACGCTTTCCGGACCCCTTTTTAACCAGCAGCGCTGCCCCGACGGTCCCGCGGTGCAGCTCTTTTAGTGACGCGGGGCAGCGGCCACACCTGCTGCAGTACCTTTACAGTATTTCTTAGACCATTGTCAATATTTTATTGCGCTCACACTTCCCAGCCTTTCCAGTGCCGCTCTGTTTAACCAGCAGCGCTGCCCCGACCGTCCCGCGGTGCAGCTCTTTTAGTGATGCGGGGCAGCGGCCACACCTGCTGCAGTACCTTTATTGTACCTCGTTTACCATGCTCAGCATTTTATTCCCTTTACACCTCTCACGCTTTCCGGACCCCTTTTTAACCAGCAGCGCTGCCCCGACCGTCCCGCGGTGCAGCTCTTTTAGTGATGCGGGGCAGCGGCCACTCCTGCTGCAGTACCTTTACAATATTTCTTAGACCACTGTCAATATTTTATTCCGCTCACACTTCCCGGCCTTTCCGTGCTGCTCTTTTTAACCAGCAGCGCTGCCCCGACGCTCCCGCGGTGCAGCTCTTTTAGTGATGCGGGGCAGCGGCCACACCTGCTGCAGTATCTTTATTGTACCTCTTTTACCATGCTCAGCATTTCATTCCCTTTACACCTCTCACGCTTTCCGGACCCCTTTTTAACCAGCAGCGCTGCCCCGACCGTCCCGCGGTGCAGCTCTTTTAGTGATGCGGGGCAGCGGCCACACCTGCTGCAGTACCTTTACAATATTTCTTAGACCACTGTCAATATTTTATTCCGCTCACACTTCCCGGCCTTTCCGTGCTGCTCTTTTTAACCAGCAGCGCTGCCCCGACGCTCCCGCGGTGCAGCTCTTTTAGTGATGCGGGGCAGCGGCCACACCTGCTGCAGTATCTTTATTGTACCTCTTTTACCATGCTCAGCATTTCATTCCCTTTACACCTCTCACGCTTTCCGGACCCCTTTTTAACCAGCAGCACTGCCCCGACGCTCCCGCGGTGCAGCTCTTTTAGTGACACGGGGCAGCGGCCACACCTGCTGCTGTACCTTTATTGTACCTCGTTTACCATGCTCAGCATTTCATTCCCTTTACACCTCTCAGCCTTTCCCGTGCCGCTCTTTTTAACCAGCAGCGCTGCCCCGACGCTCCCGCGGTGCAGCTCTTTTAGTCACACGGGGCAGCGGCCACACCTGCTGCTGTACCTTTATTGTACCTCGTTTACCATGCTCAGCATTTCATTCCCTTTACACCTCTCACGCTTTCCGGACCCCTTTTTAACCAGCAGCGCTGCCCCGACGGTCCCGCGGTGCAGCTCTTTTAGTGATGCGGGGCAGCGGCCACACCTGCTGCAGTACCTTTATTGTACCTCGTTTACCATGCTCAGCATTTTATTCCCTTTACACCTCTCACGCTTTCCCGTGCCGCTCTTTTTAACCAGCAGCACTGCCCCGACGCTCCCGCGGTGCAGCTCTTTTAGTGACACGGGGCAGCTACACCTGCTGCTGTACCTTTATTGTACCTCGTTTACCATGCTCAGCATTTTATTCCCTTTACACCTCTCACGCTTTCCGGACCCCTTTTTAACCAGCAGCGCTGCCCCGACGGTCCCGCGGTGCAGCTCTTTTAGTGACGCGGGGCAGCGGCCACACCTGCTGCAGTACCTTTATTGTACCTCGTTTACCATGCTCAGCATTTCATTCCCTTTACACCTCTCACGCTTTCCGGACCCCTTTTTAGCCAGCAGCGCTGCCCCGACGCTCCCGCGGTGCAGCTCTTTTAGTGATGCGGGGCAGCGGCCACTCCTGCTGCTGTACCTTTATTGTACCTCGTTTACCATGCTCAGCATTTCATTCCCTTTACACCTCTCAGCCTTTCCCGTGCCGCTCTTTTTCAACAGCAGCGCTGCCCCGACGGTCCCGCGGTGCAGCTCTTTTAGTCACACGGGGCAGCGGCCACACCTGCTGCAGTACCTTTATTGTACCTCGTTTACCATGCTCAGCATTTCATTCCCTTTACACCTCTCACGCTTTCCGGACCCCTTTTTAACCAGCAGCGCTGCCCCGACGCTCCCGAGGTGCAGCTCTTTTAGTGATGCGGGGCAGCGGCCACTCCTGCTGCAGTACCTTTATTGTACCTCGTTTACCATGCTCAGCATTTCATTCCCTTTACACCTCTCACGCTTTCCGGACCCCTTTTTAACCAGCAGCGCTGCCCCGACGGTCCCGCGGTGCAGCTCTTTTAGTGATGCGGGGCAGCGGCCACTCCTGCTGCTGTACCTTTATTGTACCTCGTTTACCATTCTCAGCATTTTATTCCCTTTACACCTCTCACGCTTTCCCGTGCCGCTCCTTTTAACCAGCAGCGCTGCCCCGACGCTCCCGCGGTGCAGCTCTTTTAGTGACACGGGGCAGCGGCCACACCTGCTGCTGTACCTTTATTGTACCTCGTTTACCATGCTCAGCATTTCATTCCCTTTACACCTCTCAGCCTTTCCCGTGCCGCTCTTTTTAACCACCAGCGCTGCCCCGACGGTCCCGCGGTGCAGCTCTTTTAGTGACGCGGGGCAGCGGCCACACCTGCTGCTGTACCTTTATTGTACCTCGTTTACCATGCTCAGCATTTCATTCCCTTTACACCTCTCACGCTTTCCGGACCCCTTTTTAACCAGCAGCACTGCCCCGACGGTCCCGCGGTGCAGCTCTTTTAGTGATGCGGGGCAGCGGCCACTCCTGCTGCTGTACCTTTATTGTACCTCGTTTACCATGCTCAGCATTTCATTCCCTTTACACCTCTCAGCCTTTCCCGTGCCGCTCTTTTTAACCAGCAGCGCTGCGCCGACGGTCCCGCGGTGCAGCTCTTTTAGTCACACGGGGCAGCGGCCACACCTGCTGCTGTACCTTTATTGTACCTCGTTTACCATGCTCAGCATTTCATTCCCTTTACACCTCTCACGCTTTCCGGACCCCTTTTTAACCAGCAGCGCTGCCCCGACCGTCCCGCGGTGCAGCTCTTTTAGTGATGCGGGGCAGCGGCCACTCCTGCTGCTGTACCTTTACAATATTTCTTAGACCATTGTCAATACTTTATTGCGCTGACGTTTCTCAGCCTTTCCCGTGCTGCTCTGTTTAACCAGCAGCGCTGCCCCGACGCTCCCGCGGTGCAGCTCCCTTAGTGACACGGGGCAGGGGCCGAGAGCCCTCTAGGTGCGGCTCCTCTATAGCACTTTACCGTTTTCTATTTTATTTCATTGGCACCTCGCGCGTTGCGCCGGGCGCCTCATTCGGGGACATGCGCCGGCTCCCACAGCGCCCCGCCCGCCGCCGCTCCCCGGGGGCCTCCCCGCTGCTCTCGGGAGATCGCACACCGCACGCGGCCCAAGCCCCGTCTCGCCGACGGCACTCACCACCCGCCGCCCGCCGCCGCGTTCTCCCGCTCCCTACCGGCACGAAGCGGCGCTGCCGATGACGGAGCCGATGCGCGGCTGCCACGCCGCTCTCTCCGCGCCTCAGGGCCGGCGCCTTCGGCCGCACACGGCGGCGTCCCCGCATCCGGGCCAGCCCGCGGAGCTCCTGCCGCCGCCGCCGCCGCCCCCCGACTGAGGGGCCGCGACGCCGGCGCCCCCTTTTATACTCCGCACCCCCTTTTCCCGCCACTGCCGCGGTGGGCTCCCCCCGCCTCAAAATCGCCCAGAAGCGCCCGAGGCGGGAACGGCGCAGCCCCACCGGCGCCTCGGAGAAGCTCTTCTAGTGACAAGGAGCAGCGGCCACCCCTCCTGCTGCAGTACCTTTATTGTACCTCGTTTACCATGCTCAGCATTTTATTCCCTTTACACCTCTCACGCTTTCCGGACCCCTTTTTAACCAGCAGCGCTGCCCCGACGCTCCCGCGGTGCAGCTCTTTTAGTGATGCGGGGCAGCGGCCACACCTGCTGCTGTACCTTTATTGTACCTCTTTTACCATGCTCAGCATTTCATTCCCTTTACACCTCTCAGCCTTTCCCGTGCCGCTCTTTTTAACCAGCAGCGCTGCCCCGACGCTCCCGCGGTGCAGCTCTTTTAGTCACACGGGGCAGCGGCCACTCCTGCTGCAGTACCTTTATTGTACCTCGTTTACCATGCTCAGCATTTCATTCCCTTTACACCTCTCAGCCTTTCCCGTGCCGCTCTTTTTAACCAGCAGCGCTGCCCCGACGGTCCCGCGGTGCAGCTCTTTTAGTGACGCGGGGCAGCGGCCACTCCTGCTGCTGTACCTTTACAATATTTCTTAGACCATTGTCAATATTTTATTCTGCTCACACTTCCCAGCCTTTCCCATGCTGCTCTGTTTAACCAGCAGCGCTGCCCCGACGCTCCCGCGGTGCAGCTCTTTTAGTGATGCGGGGCAGCGGCCACACCTGCTGCAGTACCTTTATTGTACCTCGTTTACCATGCTCAGCATTTTATTCCCTTTACACCTCTCACGCTTTCCGGACCCCTTTTTAGCCAGCAGCACTGCCCCGACGCTCACGCGGTGCAGCTCTTTTAGTGATGCGGGGCAGCGGCCACTCCTGCTGCTGTACCTTTATTGTACCTCGTTTACCATGCTCAGCATTTCATTCCCTTTACACCTCTCACGCTTTCCGGACCCCTTTTTAGCCAGCAGCACTGCCCCGACGCTCACGCGGTGCAGCTCTTTTAGTGATGCGGGGCAGCGGCCACTCCTGCTGCAGTATCTTTATTGTACCTCTTTTACCATGCTCAGCATTTCATTCCCTTTACACCTCTCACGCTTTCCGGACCCCTTTTTAGCCAGCAGCGCTGCCCCGACGGTCCCGCGGTGCAGCTCTTTTAGTCACACGGGGCAGCGGCCACACCTGCTGCAGTACCTTTATTGTACCTCGTTTACCAGGCTCAGCATTTCATTCCCTTTACACCTCTCACGCTTTCCGGACCCCTTTTTAACCAGCAGAGCTGCCCCGACGGTCCCGCGGTGCAGCTCTTTTAGTGATGCGGAGCAGCGGCCACTCCTGCTGCTGTACCTTTATTGTACCTCGTTTACCATGCTCAGCATTTCATTCCCTTTACACCTCTCAGCCTTTCCCATGCTGCTCTGTTTAACCAGCAGCGCTGCCCCGACGCTCCCGCGGTGCAGCTCTTTTAGTGATGCGGGGCAGCGGCCACTCCTGCTGCAGTATCTTTATTGAACCTCTTTTACCATGCTCAGCATTTTATTCCCTTTACACCTTTCACGCATTCCGGACCCCTTTTTAACCTGCAGCGCTGCCCCGACCGTCCCGCGGTGCAGCTCTTTTAGTGACGCGGGGCAGCGGCCACACCTGCTGCTGTACCTTTATTGTACCTCGTTTACCATGCTCAGCATTTTATTCCCTTTACACCTCTCAGCCTTTCCCGTGCCGCTCTTTTTAACCAGCAGCGCTGCCCCGACGCTCCCGCGGTGCAGCTCTTTTAGTGACGCGGGGCAGCGGCCACACCTGCTGCTGTACCTTTATTGTACCTCGTTTACCATGCTCAGCATTTCATTCTCTTTACACCTCTCACGCTTTCCGGACCCCTTTTTAACCAGCAGCACTGCCCCGACGCTCCCGCGGTGCAGCTCTTTTAGTGACACGGGGCAGCTACACCTGCTGCTGTACCTTTATTGTACCTCGTTTACCATGCTCAGCATTTTATTCCCTTTACACCTCTCACGCTTTCCGGACCCCTTTTTAACCAGCAGCGCTGCCCCGACGGTCCCGCGGTGCAGCTCTTTTAGTGATGCGGGGCAGCGGCCACACCTGCTGCAGTACCTTTATTGTACCTCGTTTACCATGCTCAGCATTTTATTCCCTTTACACCTCTCAGCCTTTCCCGTGCCGCTCTTTTTAACCAGCAGCGCTGCCCCGACGCTCCCGCGGTGCAGCTCTTTTAGTCACACGGGGCAGCGGCCACACCTGCTGCAGTACCTTTACAGTATTTCTTAGACCATTGTCAATATTTTATTGCGCTCACACTTCCCAGCCTTTCCAGTGCCGCTCTGTTTAACCAGCAGCGCTGCCCCGACCGTCCCGCGGTGCAGCTCTTTTAGTGATGCGGGGCAGCGGCCACACCTGCTGCAGTACCTTTATTGTACCTCGTTTACCATGCTCAGCATTTCATTCCCTTTACACCTCTCACGCTTTCCGGACCCCTTTTTAACCAGCAGCGCTGCCCCGACGCTCCCGAGGTGCAGCTCTTTTAGTGATGCGGGGCAGCGGCCACTCCTGCTGCAGTATCTTTATTGTACCTCTTTTACCATGCTCAGCATTTCATTCCCTTTACACCTCTCACGCTTTCCGGACCCCTTTTTAGCCAGCAGCGCTGCCCCGACGGTCCCGCGGTGCAGCTCTTTTAGTGATGCGGGGCAGCGGCCACACCTGCTGCAGTACGTTTATTGTACCTCGTTTACCATGCTCAGCATTTTATTCCCTTTACACCTCTCACGCTTTCCCGTGCCGCTCTTTTTAACCAGCAGCGCTGCCCCGACGCTCCCGCGGTGCAGCTCTTTTAGTGATGCGGGGCAGCGGCCACACCTGCTGCAGTACCTTTATTGTACCTCGTTTACCATGCTCAGCATTTCATTCCCTTTACACCTCTCACGCTTTCCGGACCCCTTTTTAACCAGCAGCACTGCCCCGACGCTCCCGCGGTGCAGCTCTTTTAGTGATGCGGGGCAGCGGCCACTCCTGCTGCTGTACCTTTATTGTACCTCGTTTACCATGCTCAGCATTTCATTCCCTTTACATCTCTCACGCTTTCCGGACCCCTTTTTAACCAGCAGCGCTGCCCCGACCGTCCCGCGGTGCACCTCTTTTAGTGATGCGGGGCAGCGGCCACACCTGCTGCAGTACCTTTTCAATATTTCTTAGACCATTTTCAATATTTTATTGCGCTCACACTTCCCAGCCTTTCCCATGCTGCTCTGTTTAACCAGCAGCGCTGCCCCGACGGTCCCGCGGTGCAGCTCTTTTAGTGATGCGGGGCAGCGGCCACTCCTGCTGCAGTACCTTTATTGTACCTCGTTTACCATGCTCAGCATTTCATTCCCTTTACACCTCTCACGCTTTCCGGACCCCTTTTTAGCCAGCAGCGCTGCCCCGACGCTCCCGCGGTGCAGCTCTTTTAGTGATGCGGGGCAGCGGCCACTCCTGCTGCAGTACCTTTATTGTACCTCGTTTACCATGCTCAGCATTTCATTCCCTTTACACCTCTCAGCCTTTCCCGTGCCGCTCTTTTTAACCAGCAGCGCTGCCCCGACGGTCCCGCGGTGCAGCTCTTTTAGTCACACGGGGCAGCGGCCACACCTGCTGCAGTACCTTTATTGTACCTCGTTTACCATGCTCAGCATTTCATTCCCTTTACACCTCTCACGCTTTCCGGACCCCTTTTTAGCCAGCAGCGCTGCCCCGACGGTCCCGCGGTGCAGCTCTTTTAGTCACACGGGGCAGCGGCCACACCTGCTGCTGTACCTTTATTGTACCTCGTTTACCATGCTCAGCATTTCATTCCCTTTACACCTCTCACGCTTTCCGGACCCCTTTTTAACCAGCAGCGCTGCCCCGACGCTCCCGAGGTGCAGCTCTTTTAGTGACGCGGGGCAGCGGCCACTCCTGCTGCAGTACCTTTATTGTACCTCTTTTACCATGCTCAGCATTTCATTCCCTTTACACCTCTCACGCTTTCCGGACCCCTTTTTAACCAGCAGCGCTGCCCCGACGCTCCCGCGGTGCAGCTCTTTTAGTGACACGGGGCAGCGGCCACACCTGGTGCAGTACCTTTACAGTATTTCTTAGACCATTGTCAATATTTTATTGCGCTCACACTTCCAGGCCTTTCCCATGCTGCTCTGTTTAACCAGCAGCGCTGCCCCGACGCTCCCGCGGTGCAGCTCTTTTAGTGACACGGGGCAGCGGCCACACCTGCTGCAGTACCTTTATTGTACCTCGTTTACCATGCTCAGCATTTCATTCCCTTTACACCTCTCAGCCTTTCCCGTGCCGCTCTTTTTAACCAGCAGCGCTGCCCCGACGCTCCCGCGGTGCAGCTCTTTTAGTGACGCGGGGCAGCGGCCACACCTGCTGCTGTACCTTTATTGTACCTCGTTTACCATGCTCAGCATTTCATTCCCTTTACACCTCTCACGCTTTCCGGACCCCTTTTTAACCAGCAGCGCTGCCCCGACGGTCCCGCGGTGCAGCTCTTTTAGTGATGCGGGGCAGCGGCCACACCTGCTGCAGTACCTTTATTGTGCCTCGTTTACCATGCTCAGCATTTCATTCCCTTTACACCTCTCACGCTTTCCGGACCCCTTTTTAGCCAGCAGCGCTGCCCCGACGCTCCCGCGGTGCAGCTCTTTTAGTGACACGGGGCAGCGGCCACACCTGCTGCAGTACCTTTATTGTACCTCGTTTACCATGCTCAGCACTTCATTCCCTTTACACCTCTCAGCCTTTCCCGTGCCACTCTTTTTAACCAGCAGCGCTGCGCCGACGGTCCCGCGGTGCAGCTCTTTTAGTCACACGGGGCAGCGGCCACACCTGCTGCTGTACCTTTATTGTACCTCGTTTACCATGCTCAGCATTTCATTCCCTTTACACCTCTCAGCCTTTCCAGTGCCGCTCTTTTTAACCACCAGCGCTGCCCCGACGGTCCCGCGGTGCAGCTCTTTTAGTGATGCGGAGCAGCGGCCACTCCTGCTGCTGTACCTTTATTGTACCTCGTTTACCATGCTCAGCATTTTATTCCCTTTACACCTCTCACGCTTTCCGGACCCCTTTTTAACCAGCAGCGCTGCCCCGACGCTCCCGCGGTGCAGCTCTTTTAGTGACACGGGGCAGCTACACCTGCTGCTGTACCTTTATTGTACCTCGTTTACCATGCTCAGCATTTCATTCCCTTTACACCTCTCAGCCTTTCCCGTGCCGCTCTTTTTAACCAGCAGCGCTGCCCCGACGCTCCCGCGGTGCAGCTCTTTTAGTGACGCGGGGCAGCGGCCACACCTGCTGCAGTACCTTTATTGTACCTCGTTTACCATGCTCAGCATTTCATTCCCTTTACACCTCTCACGCTTTCCGGACCCCTTTTTAACCAGCAGCGCTGCCCCGACCGTCCCGCGGTGCAGCTCTTTTAGTGATGCGGGGCAGCGGCCAAACCTGCTGCTGTACCTTTATTGTACCTCGTTTACCATGCTCAGCATTTCATTCCCTTTACACCTCTCACGCTTTCCGGACCCCTTTTTAGCCAGCAGCGCTGCCCCGACGGTCCCGCGGTGCAGCTCTTTTAGTGATGCGGGGCAGCGGCCACTCCTGCTGCAGTACCTTTATTGTACCTCGTTTACCATGCTCAGCATTTCATTCCCTTTACACCTCTCAGCCTTTCCCGTGCCGCTCTTTTTAACCAGCAGCGCTGCCCCGACGCTCCCGCGGTGCAGCTCTTTTAGTGACACGGGGCAGCGGCCACACCTGCTGCAGTACCTTTATTGTACCTCGTTTACCATGCTCAGCATTTCATTCCCTTTACACCTCTCAGCCTTTCCCGTGCCGCTCTTTTTAACCAGCAGCGCTGCGCCGACGGTCCCGCGGTGCAGCTCTTTTAGTCACACGGGGCAGCGGCCACACCTGCTGCTGTACCTTTATTGTACCTCGTTTACCATGCTCAGCATTTCATTCCCTTTACACCTCTCACGCTTTCCGGACCCCTTTTTAACCAGCAGCACTGCCCCGACGCTCCCGCGGTGCAGCTCTTTTAGTGATGCGGGGCAGCGGCCACTCCTGTTGCTGTACCTTTATTATACCTCTTTTACCATGCTCAGCATTTCATTCCCTTTACACCTCTCAGCCTTTCCCGTGCTGCTCTTTTTAACCAGCAGCGCTGCCCCGACGCTCCCGCGGTGCAGCTCTTTTAGTGACACGGGGCAGCGGCTACACCTGCTGCTGTACCTTTATTGTACCTCGTTTACCATGCTCAGCATTTCATTCCCTTTACACCTCTCACGCTTTCCGGACCCCTTTTCAACCAGCAGCGCTGCCCCGACGCTCCCGCGGTGCAGCTCTTTTACTGATGCGGGGCAGCGGCCACACCTGCTGCAGTACCTTTATTGTACCTCGTTTACCATGCTCAGCATTTCATTCCCTTTACACCTCTCAGCCTTTCCCGTGCCGCTCTTTTTCAACAGCAGCGCTGCCCCGACGGTCCCGCGGTGCAGCTCTTTTAGTCACACGGGGCAGCGGCCACACCTGCTGCAGTACCTTTATTGTACCTCGTTTACCATGCTCAGCATTTCATTCCCTTTACACCTCTCACGCTTTCCGGACCCCTTTTTAACCAGCAGCGCTGCCCCGACGCTCCCGAGGTGCAGCTCTTTTAGTGACGCGGGGCAGCGGCCACTCCTGCTGCAGTACCTTTATTGTACCTCGTTTACCATGCTCAGCATTTCATTCCCTTTACACCTCTCACGCTTTCCGGACCCCTTTTTAACCAGCAGCGCTGCCCCGACCGTCCCGCGGTGCAGCTCTTTTAGTGATGCGGGGCAGCGGCCACACCTGCTGCAGTACCTTTATTGTACCTCGTTTACCATGCTCAGCATTTCATTCCCTTTACACCTCTCAGCCTTTCCCGTGCCGCTCTTTTTAACCAGCAGCGCTGCGCCGACGGTCCCGCGGTGCAGCTCTTTTAGTCACACGGGGCAGCGGCCACACCTGCTGCTGTACCTTTATTGTACCTCGTTTACCATGCTCAGCATTTCATTCCCTTTACACCTCTCACGCTTTCCGGACCCCTTTTTAACCAGCAGCACTGCCCCGACGCTCCCGCGGTGCAGCTCTTTTAGTGATGCGGGGCAGCGGCCACTCCTGTTGCTGTACCTTTATTATACCTCTTTTACCATGCTCAGCATTTCATTCCCTTTACACTTCTCAGCCTTTCCCGTGCTGCTCTTTTTAACCAGCAGCGCTGCCCCGACGCTCCCGCGGTGCAGCTCTTTTAGTGACACGGGGCAGCGGCTACACCTGCTGCTGTACCTTTATTGTACCTCGTTTACCATGCTCAGCATTTCATTCCCTTTACACCTCTCACGCTTTCCGGACCCCTTTTTAACCAGCAGCGCTGCCCCGACGGTCCCGCGGTGCAGCTCTTTTACTGATGCGGGGCAGCGGCCACACCTGCTGCAGTACCTTTATTGTACCTCGTTTACCATGCTCAGCATTTCATTCCCTTTACACCTCTCACGCTTTCCGGACCCCTTTTTAACCAGCAGCGCTGCCCCGACGCTCCCGCGGTGCAGCTCTTTTAGTGATGCGGGGCAGCGGCCACACCTGCTGCAGTACCTTTATTGTACCTCGTTTACCATGCTCAGCATTTCATTCCCTTTACACCTCTCAGCCTTTCCCGTGCCGCTCTTTTTCAACAGCAGCGCTGCCCCGACGGTCCCGCGGTGCAGCTCTTTTAGTCACACGGGGCAGCGGCCACACCTGCTGCAGTACCTTTATTGTACCTCGTTTACCATGCTCAGCATTTCATTCCCTTTACACCTCTCACGCTTTCCGGACCCCTTTTTAACCAGCAGCGCTGCCCCGACGCTCCCGAGGTGCAGCTCTTTTAGTGACGCGGGGCAGCGGCCACTCCTGCTGCAGTACCTTTATTGTACCTCTTTTACCATGCTCAGCATTTCATTCCCTTTACACCTCTCACGCTTTCCGGACCCCTTTTTAACCAGCAGCGCTGCCCCGACGCTCCCGCGGTGCAGCTCTTTTAGTGACACGGGGCAGCGGCCACACCTGGTGCAGTACCTTTACAGTATTTCTTAGACCATTGTCAATATTTTATTGCGCTCACACTTCCAGGCCTTTCCCATGCTGCTCTGTTTAACCAGCAGCGCTGCCCCGACGCTCCCGCGGTGCAGCTCTTTTAGTGACACGGGGCAGCGGCCACACCTGCTGCAGTACCTTTATTGTACCTCGTTTACCATGCTCAGCATTTCATTCCCTTTACACCTCTCAGCCTTTCCCGTGCCGCTCTTTTTAACCAGCAGCGCTGCCCCGACGGTCCCGCGGTGCAGCTCTTTTAGTGACGCGGGGCAGCGGCCACACCTGCTGCTGTACCTTTATTGTACCTCGTTTACCATGCTCAGCATTTCATTCCCTTTACACCTCTCACGCTTTCCGGACCCCTTTTTAACCAGCAGCACTGCCCCGACGGTCCCGCGGTGCAGCTCTTTTAGTGATGCGGGGCAGCGGCCACTCCTGCTGCTGTACCTTTACAATATTTCTTAGACCATTGTCAATACTTTATTGCGCTGACGTTTCTCAGCCTTTCCCGTGCTGCTCTGTTTAACCAGCAGCGCTGCCCCGACGCTCCCGCGGTGCAGCTCCCTTAGTGACACGGGGCAGGGGCCGAGAGCCCTCTAGGTGCGGCTCCTCTATAGCACTTTACCGTTTTCTATTTTACTTCATTGGCACCTCGCGCGTTGCGCCGGGCGCCTCATTCGGGGACATGCGCCGGCTCCCACAGCGCCCCGCCCGCCGCCGCTCCCCGGGGGCCTCCCCGCTGCTCTCGGGAGATCGCACACCGCACGCGGCCCAAGCCCCGTCTCGCCGACGGCACTCACCACCCGCCGCCCGCCGCCGCGTTCTCCCGCTCCCTACCGGCACGAAGCGGCGCTGCCGATGACGGAGCCGATGCGCGGCTGCCACGCCGCTCTCTCCGCGCCTCAGGGCCGGCGCCTTCGGCCGCACACGGCGGCGTCCCCGCATCCGGGCCAGCCCGCGGAGCTCCTGCCGCCGCCGCCGCCGCCCCCCGACTGAGGGGCCGCGACGCCGGCGCCCCCTTTTATACTCCGCACCCCCTTTTCCCGCCACTGCCGCGGTGGGCTCCCCCCGCCTCAAAATCGCCCAGAAGCGCCCGAGGCGGGAACGGCGCAGCCCCACCGGCGCCTCGGAGAAGCTCTTCTAGTGACAAGGAGCAGCGGCCACCCCTCCTGCTGCAGTACCTTTATTGTACCTCGTTTACCATGCTCAGCATTTTATTCCCTTTACACCTCTCACGCTTTCCGGACCCCTTTTTAACCAGCAGCGCTGCCCCGACGGTCCCGCGGTGCAGCTCTTTTAGTGACGCGGGGCAGCGGCCACACCTGCTGCAGTACCTTTACAGTATTTCTTAGACCATTGTCAATATTTTATTGCGCTCACACTTCCCAGCCTTTCCAGTGCCGCTCTGTTTAACCAGCAGCGCTGCCCCGACCGTCCCGCGGTGCAGCTCTTTTAGTGATGCGGGGCAGCGGCCACACCTGCTGCAGTACCTTTATTGTACCTCGTTTACCATGCTCAGCATTTTATTCCCTTTACACCTCTCACGCTTTCCGGACCCCTTTTTAACCAGCAGCGCTGCCCCGACCGTCCCGCGGTGCAGCTCTTTTAGTGATGCGGGGCAGCGGCCACTCCTGCTGCAGTACCTTTACAATATTTCTTAGACCACTGTCAATATTTTATTCCGCTCACACTTCCCGGCCTTTCCGTGCTGCTCTTTTTAACCAGCAGCGCTGCCCCGACGCTCCCGCGGTGCAGCTCTTTTAGTGATGCGGGGCAGCGGCCACACCTGCTGCAGTATCTTTATTGTACCTCTTTTACCATGCTCAGCATTTCATTCCCTTTACACCTCTCACGCTTTCCGGACCCCTTTTTAACCAGCAGCGCTGCCCCGACCGTCCCGCGGTGCAGCTCTTTTAGTGATGCGGGGCAGCGGCCACTCCTGCTGCAGTACCTTTACAATATTTCTTAGACCACTGTCAATATTTTATTCCGCTCACACTTCCCGGCCTTTCCGTGCTGCTCTTTTTAACCAGCAGCGCTGCCCCGACGCTCCCGCGGTGCAGCTCTTTTAGTGATGCGGGGCAGCGGCCACACCTGCTGCAGTATCTTTATTGTACCTCTTTTACCATGCTCAGCATTTCATTCCCTTTACACCTCTCACGCTTTCCGGACCCCTTTTTAACCAGCAGCACTGCCCCGACGCTCCCGCGGTGCAGCTCTTTTAGTGACACGGGGCAGCGGCCACACCTGCTGCTGTACCTTTATTGTACCTCGTTTACCATGCTCAGCATTTCATTCCCTTTACACCTCTCAGCCTTTCCCGTGCCGCTCTTTTTAACCAGCAGCGCTGCCCCGACGCTCCCGCGGTGCAGCTCTTTTAGTCACACGGGGCAGCGGCCACACCTGCTGCTGTACCTTTATTGTACCTCGTTTACCATGCTCAGCATTTCATTCCCTTTACACCTCTCACGCTTTCCGGACCCCTTTTTAACCAGCAGCGCTGCCCCGACGGTCCCGCGGTGCAGCTCTTTTAGTGATGCGGGGCAGCGGCCACACCTGCTGCAGTACCTTTATTGTACCTCGTTTACCATGCTCAGCATTTTATTCCCTTTACACCTCTCACGCTTTCCCGTGCCGCTCTTTTTAACCAGCAGCACTGCCCCGACGCTCCCGCGGTGCAGCTCTTTTAGTGACACGGGGCAGCTACACCTGCTGCTGTACCTTTATTGTACCTCGTTTACCATGCTCAGCATTTCATTCCCTTTACACCTCTCACGCTTTCCGGACCCCTTTTTAGCCAGCAGCGCTGCCCCGACGCTCCCGCGGTGCAGCTCTTTTAGTGATGCGGGGCAGCGGCCACTCCTGCTGCAGTACCTTTATTGTACCTCGTTTACCATGCTCAGCATTTCATTCCCTTTACACCTCTCAGCCTTTCCCGTGCCGCTCTTTTTCAACAGCAGCGCTGCCCCGACGGTCCCGCGGTGCAGCTCTTTTAGTCACACGGGGCAGCGGCCACACCTGCTGCAGTACCTTTATTGTACCTCGTTTACCATGCTCAGCATTTCATTCCCTTTACACCTCTCACGCTTTCCGGACCCCTTTTTAACCAGCAGCGCTGCCCCGACGCTCCCGAGGTGCAGCTCTTTTAGTGATGCGGGGCAGCGGCCACTCCTGCTGCAGTACCTTTATTGTACCTCGTTTACCATGCTCAGCATTTCATTCCCTTTACACCTCTCACGCTTTCCGGACCCCTTTTTAACCAGCAGCGCTGCCCCGACGGTCCCGCGGTGCAGCTCTTTTAGTGATGCGGGGCAGCGGCCACTCCTGCTGCTGTACCTTTATTGTACCTCGTTTACCATTCTCAGCATTTTATTCCCTTTACACCTCTCACGCTTTCCCGTGCCGCTCCTTTTAACCAGCAGCGCTGCCCCGACGCTCCCGCGGTGCAGCTCTTTTAGTGACACGGGGCAGCGGCCACACCTGCTGCTGTACCTTTATTGTACCTCGTTTACCATGCTCAGCATTTCATTCCCTTTACACCTCTCAGCCTTTCCCGTGCCGCTCTTTTTAACCAGCAGCGCTGCGCCGACGCTCCCGCGGTGCAGCTCTTTTAGTGACGCGGGGCAGCGGCCACACCTGCTGCTGTACCTTTATTGTACCTCGTTTACCATGCTCAGCATTTCATTCCCTTTACACCTCTCACGCTTTCCGGACCCCTTTTTAACCAGCAGCACTGCCCCGACGGTCCCGCGGTGCAGCTCTTTTAGTGATGCGGGGCAGCGGCCACTCCTGCTGCTGTACCTTTATTGTACCTCGTTTACCATGCTCAGCATTTCATTCCCTTTACACCTCTCAGCCTTTCCCGTGCTGCTCTTTTTAACCAGCAGCGCTGCCCCGACGGTCCCGCGGTGCAGCTCTTTTAGTCACACGGGGCAGCGGCCACACCTGCTGCTGTACCTTTATTGTACCTCGTTTACCATGCTCAGCATTTCATTCCCTTTACACCTCTCACGCTTTCCGGACCCCTTTTTAACCAGCAGCGCTGCCCCGACCGTCCCGCGGTGCAGCTCTTTTAGTGATGCGGGGCAGCGGCCACTCCTGCTGCTGTACCTTTACAATATTTCTTAGACCATTGTCAATACTTTATTGCGCTGACGTTTCTCAGCCTTTCCCGTGCTGCTCTGTTTAACCAGCAGCGCTGCCCCGACGCTCCCGCGGTGCAGCTCCCTTAGTGACACGGGGCAGGGGCCGAGAGCCCTCTAGGTGCGGCTCCTCTATAGCACTTTACCGTTTTCTATTTTATTTCATTGGCACCTCGCGCGTTGCGCCGGGCGCCTCATTCGGGGACATGCGCCGGCTCCCACAGCGCCCCGCCCGCCGCCGCTCCCCGGGGGCCTCCCCGCTGCTCTCGGGAGATCGCACACCGCACGCGGCCCAAGCCCCGTCTCGCCGACGGCACTCACCACCCGCCGCCCGCCGCCGCGTTCTCCCGCTCCCTACCGGCACGAAGCGGCGCTGCCGATGACGGAGCCGATGCGCGGCTGCCACGCCGCTCTCTCCGCGCCTCAGGGCCGGCGCCTTCGGCCGCACACGGCGGCGTCCCCGCATCCGGGCCAGCCCGCGGAGCTCCTGCCGCCGCCGCCGCCGCCCCCCGACTGAGGGGCCGCGACGCCGGCGCCCCCTTTTATACTCCGCACCCCCTTTTCCCGCCACTGCCGCGGTGGGCTCCCCCCGCCTCAAAATCGCCCAGAAGCGCCCGAGGCGGGAACGGCGCAGCCCCACCGGCGCCTCGGAGAAGCTCTTCTAGTGACAAGGAGCAGCGGCCACCCCTCCTGCTGCAGTACCTTTATTGTACCTCGTTTACCATGCTCAGCATTTTATTCCCTTTACACCTCTCACGCTTTCCGGACCCCTTTTTAACCAGCAGCGCTGCCCCGACGGTCCCGCGGTGCAGCTCTTTTAGTGATGCGGGGCAGCGGCCACACCTGCTGCTGTACCTTTATTGTACCTCTTTTACCATGCTCAGCATTTCATTCCCTTTACACCTCTCAGCCTTTCCCGTGCCGCTCTTTTTAACCAGCAGCGCTGCCCCGACGGTCCCGCGGTGCAGCTCTTTTAGTCACACGGGGCAGCGGCCACTCCTGCTGCAGTACCTTTATTGTACCTCGTTTACCATGCTCAGCATTTCATTCCCTTTACACCTCTCAGCCTTTCCCGTGCCGCTCTTTTTAACCAGCAGCGCTGCCCCGACGGTCCCGCGGTGCAGCTCTTTTAGTGACGCGGGGCAGCGGCCACTCCTGCTGCTGTACCTTTACAATATTTCTTAGACCATTGTCAATATTTTATTCTGCTCACACTTCCCAGCCTTTCCCATGCTGCTCTGTTTAACCAGCAGCGCTGCCCCGACGCTCCCGCGGTGCAGCTCTTTTAGTGATGCGGGGCAGCGGCCACACCTGCTGCAGTACCTTTATTGTACCTCGTTAACCATGCTCAGCATTTCATTCCCTTTACACCTCTCACGCTTTCCGGACCCCTTTTTAGCCAGCAGCACTGCCCCGACGCTCACGCGGTGCAGCTCTTTTAGTGATGCGGGGCAGCGGCCACTCCTGCTGCAGTATCTTTATTGTACCTCGTTTACCATGCTCAGCATTTCATTCCCTTTACACCTCTCACGCTTTCCGGACCCCTTTTTAGCCAGCAGCGCTGCCCCGACGGTCCCGCGGTGCAGCTCTTTTAGTCACACGGGGCAGCGGCCACACCTGCTGCAGTACCTTTATTGTACCTCGTTTACCAGGCTCAGCATTTCATTCCCTTTACACCTCTCACGCTTTCCGGACCCCTTTTTAACCAGCAGAGCTGCCCCGACGGTCCCGCGGTGCAGCTCTTTTAGTGATGCGGAGCAGCGGCCACTCCTGCTGCTGTACCTTTATTGTACCTCGTTTACCATGCTCAGCATTTCATTCCCTTTACACCTCTCAGCCTTTCCCATGCTGCTCTGTTTAACCAGCAGCGCTGCCCCGACGCTCCCGCGGTGCAGCTCTTTTAGTGATGCGGGGCAGCGGCCACTCCTGCTGCAGTATCTTTATTGAACCTCTTTTACCATGCTCAGCATTTTATTCCCTTTACACCTTTCACGCATTCCGGACCCCTTTTTAACCAGCAGCGCTGCCCCGACGCTCCCGCGGTGCAGCTCTTTTAGTGACGCGGGGCAGCGGCCACACCTGCTGCAGTACCTTTATTGTACCTCGTTTACCATGCTCAGCATTTTATTCCCTTTACACCTCTCAGCCTTTCCCGTGCCGCTCTTTTTAACCAGCAGCGCTGCCCCGACGCTCCCGCGGTGCAGCTCTTTTAGTGACGCGGGGCAGCGGCCACACCTGCTGCTGTACCTTTATTGTACCTCGTTTACCATGCTCAGCATTTCATTCTCTTTACACCTCTCACGCTTTCCGGACCCCTTTTTAACCAGCAGCACTGCCCCGACGCTCCCGCGGTGCAGCTCTTTTAGTGACACGGGGCAGCTACACCTGCTGCTGTACCTTTATTGTACCTCGTTTACCATGCTCAGCATTTTATTCCCTTTACACCTCTCACGCTTTCCGGACCCCTTTTTAACCAGCAGCGCTGCCCCGACGGTCCCGCGGTGCAGCTCTTTTAGTGATGCGGGGCAGCGGCCACACCTGCTGCAGTACCTTTATTGTACCTCGTTTACCATGCTCAGCATTTTATTCCCTTTACACCTCTCAGCCTTTCCCGTGCCGCTCTTTTTAACCAGCAGCGCTGCCCCGACGCTCCCGCGGTGCAGCTCTTTTAGTCACACGGGGCAGCGGCCACTCCTGCTGCAGTACCTTTACAGTATTTCTTAGACCATTGTCAATATTTTATTGCGCTCACACTTCCCAGCCTTTCCAGTGCCGCTCTGTTTAACCAGCAGCGCTGCCCCGACCGTCCCGCGGTGCAGCTCTTTTAGTGATGCGGGGCAGCGGCCACACCTGCTGCAGTACCTTTATTGTACCTCGTTTACCATGCTCAGCATTTCATTCCCTTTACACCTCTCACGCTTTCCGGACCCCTTTTTAACCAGCAGCGCTGCCCCGACGCTCCCGAGGTGCAGCTCTTTTAGTGATGCGGGGCAGCGGCCACTCCTGCTGCAGTATCTTTATTGTACCTCTTTTACCATGCTCAGCATTTCATTCCCTTTACACCTCTCACGCTTTCCGGACCCCTTTTTAGCCAGCAGCGCTGCCCCGACGGTCCCGCGGTGCAGCTCTTTTAGTGATGCGGGGCAGCGGCCACACCTGCTGCAGTACGTTTATTGTACCTCGTTTACCATGCTCAGCATTTTATTCCCTTTACACCTCTCACGCTTTCCCGTGCCGCTCTTTTTAACCAGCAGCGCTGCCCCGACGCTCCCGCGGTGCAGCTCTTTTAGTGATGCGGGGCAGCGGCCACACCTGCTGCTGTACCTTTACAGTATTTCTTAAACCATTGTCAATATTTTATTGCGCTCACACTTCCAGGCCTTTCCAATGCTGCTCTGTTTAACCAGCAGCGCTGCCCCGACGCTCCCGAGGTGCAGCTCTTTTAGTGATGCGGGGCAGCGGCCACACCTGCTGCAGTACCTTTATTGTACCTCGTTTACCATGCCCAGCATTTCATTCCCTTTACACCTCTCACGCTTTCCGGACCCCTTTTTAACCAGCAGCACTGCCCCGACGCTCCCGCGGTGCAGCTCTTTTAGTGATGCGGGGCAGCGGCCACTCCTGCTGCTGTACCTTTATTGTACCTCGTTTACCATGCTCAGCATTTCATTCCCTTTACATCTCTCACGCTTTCCGGACCCCTTTTTAACCAGCAGCGCTGCCCCGACCGTCCCGCGGTGCACCTCTTTTAGTGATGCGGGGCAGCGGCCACACCTGCTGCAGTACCTTTTCAATATTTCTTAGACCATTTTCAATATTTTATTGCGCTCACACTTCCCAGCCTTTCCCATGCTGCTCTGTTTAACCAGCAGCGCTGCCCCGACGGTCCCGCGGTGCAGCTCTTTTAGTGATGCGGGGCAGCGGCCACTCCTGCTGCAGTACCTTTATTGTACCTCGTTTACCATGCTCAGCATTTCATTCCCTTTACACCTCTCACGCTTTCCGGACCCCTTTTTAGCCAGCAGCGCTGCCCCGACGCTCCCGCGGTGCAGCTCTTTTAGTGACGCGGGGCAGCGGCCACTCCTGCTGCAGTACCTTTATTGTACCTCTTTTACCATGCTCAGCATTTCATTCCCTTTACACCTCTCACGCTTTCCGGACCCCTTTTTAACCAGCAGCGCTGCCCCGACGCTCCCGCGGTGCAGCTCTTTTAGTGACGCGGGGCAGCGGCCACTCCTGCTGCAGTACCTTTATTGTACCTCGTTTACCATGCTCAGCATTTCATTCCCTTTACACCTCTCACGCTTTCCGGACCCCTTTTTAACCAGCAGCGCTGCCCCGACGCTCCCGCGGTGCAGCTCTTTTAGTGATGCGGGGCAGCGGCCACACCTGCTGCAGTACCTTTATTGTACCTCGTTTACCATGCTCAGCATTTCATTCCCTTTACACCTCTCAGCCTTTCCCGTGCCGCTCTTTTTCAACAGCAGCGCTGCCCCGACGGTCCCGCGGTGCAGCTCTTTTAGTCACACGGGGCAGCGGCCACACCTGCTGCAGTACCTTTATTGTACCTCGTTTACCATGCTCAGCATTTCATTCCCTTTACACCTCTCACGCTTTCCGGACCCCTTTTTAACCAGCAGCGCTGCCCCGACGCTCCCGAGGTGCAGCTCTTTTAGTGACGCGGGGCAGCGGCCACTCCTGCTGCAGTACCTTTATTGTACCTCTTTTACCATGCTCAGCATTTCATTCCCTTTACACCTCTCACGCTTTCCGGACCCCTTTTTAACCAGCAGCGCTGCCCCGACGCTCCCGCGGTGCAGCTCTTTTAGTGACACGGGGCAGCGGCCACACCTGGTGCAGTACCTTTACAGTATTTCTTAGACCATTGTCAATATTTTATTGCGCTCACACTTCCAGGCCTTTCCCATGCTGCTCTGTTTAACCAGCAGCGCTGCCCCGACGCTCCCGCGGTGCAGCTCTTTTAGTGACACGGGGCAGCGGCCACACCTGCTGCAGTACCTTTATTGTACCTCGTTTACCATGCTCAGCATTTCATTCCCTTTACACCTCTCAGCCTTTCCCGTGCCGCTCTTTTTAACCAGCAGCGCTGCCCCGACGCTCACGCGGTGCAGCTCTTTTAGTGACGCGGGGCAGCGGCCACACCTGCTGCTGTACCTTTATTGTACCTCGTTTACCATGCTCAGCATTTCATTCCCTTTACACCTCTCACGCTTTCCGGACCCCTTTTTAACCAGCAGCACTGCCCCGACGGTCCCGCGGTGCAGCTCTTTTAGTGATGCGGGGCAGCGGCCACTCCTGCTGCTGTACCTTTACAATATTTCTTAGACCATTGTCAATACTTTATTGCGCTGACGTTTCTCAGCCTTTCCCGTGCTGCTCTGTTTAACCAGCAGCGCTGCCCCGACGCTCCCGCGGTGCAGCTCCCTTAGTGACACGGGGCAGGGGCCGAGAGCCCTCTAGGTGCGGCTCCTCTATAGCACTTTACCGTTTTCTATTTTACTTCATTGGCACCTCGCGCGTTGCGCCGGGCGCCTCATTCGGGGACATGCGCCGGCTCCCACAGCGCCCCGCCCGCCGCCGCTCCCCGGGGGCCTCCCCGCTGCTCTCGGGAGATCGCACACCGCACGCGGCCCAAGCCCCGTCTCGCCGACGGCACTCACCACCCGCCGCCCGCCGCCGCGTTCTCCCGCTCCCTACCGGCACGAAGCGGCGCTGCCGATGACGGAGCCGATGCGCGGCTGCCACGCCGCTCTCTCCGCGCCTCAGGGCCGGCGCCTTCGGCCGCACACGGCGGCGTCCCCGCATCCGGGCCAGCCCGCGGAGCTCCTGCCGCCGCCGCCGCCGCCCCCCGACTGAGGGGCCGCGACGCCGGCGCCCCCTTTTATACTCCGCACCCCCTTTTCCCGCCACTGCCGCGGTGGGCTCCCCCCGCCTCAAAATCGCCCAGAAGCGCCCGAGGCGGGAACGGCGCAGCCCCACCGGCGCCTCGGAGAAGCTCTTCTAGTGACAAGGAGCAGCGGCCACCCCTCCTGCTGCAGTACCTTTATTGTACCTCGTTTACCATGCTCAGCATTTTATTCCCTTTACACCTCTCACGCTTTCCGGACCCCTTTTTAACCAGCAGCGCTGCCCCGACGGTCCCGCGGTGCAGCTCTTTTAGTGACGCGGGGCAGCGGCCACACCTGCTGCAGTACCTTTACAGTATTTCTTAGACCATTGTCAATATTTTATTGCGCTCACACTTCCCAGCCTTTCCAGTGCCGCTCTGTTTAACCAGCAGCGCTGCCCCGACCGTCCCGCGGTGCAGCTCTTTTAGTGATGCGGGGCAGCGGCCACACCTGCTGCAGTACCTTTATTGTACCTCGTTTACCATGCTCAGCATTTTATTCCCTTTACACCTCTCACGCTTTCCGGACCCCTTTTTAACCAGCAGCGCTGCCCCGACCGTCCCGCGGTGCAGCTCTTTTAGTGATGCGGGGCAGCGGCCACTCCTGCTGCAGTACCTTTACAATATTTCTTAGACCACTGTCAATATTTTATTCCGCTCACACTTCCCGGCCTTTCCGTGCTGCTCTTTTTAACCAGCAGCGCTGCCCCGACGCTCCCGCGGTGCAGCTCTTTTAGTGATGCGGGGCAGCGGCCACACCTGCTGCAGTATCTTTATTGTACCTCTTTTACCATGCTCAGCATTTCATTCCCTTTACACCTCTCACGCTTTCCGGACCCCTTTTTAACCAGCAGCGCTGCCCCGACCGTCCCGCGGTGCAGCTCTTTTAGTGATGCGGGGCAGCGGCCACTCCTGCTGCAGTACCTTTACAATATTTCTTAGACCACTGTCAATATTTTATTCCGCTCACACTTCCCGGCCTTTCCGTGCTGCTCTTTTTAACCAGCAGCGCTGCCCCGACGCTCCCGCGGTGCAGCTCTTTTAGTGATGCGGGGCAGCGGCCACACCTGCTGCAGTATCTTTATTGTACCTCTTTTACCATGCTCAGCATTTCATTCCCTTTACACCTCTCACGCTTTCCGGACCCCTTTTTAACCAGCAGCACTGCCCCGACGCTCCCGCGGTGCAGCTCTTTTAGTGACACGGGGCAGCGGCCACACCTGCTGCTGTACCTTTATTGTACCTCGTTTACCATGCTCAGCATTTCATTCCCTTTACACCTCTCAGCCTTTCCCGTGCCGCTCTTTTTAACCAGCAGCGCTGCCCCGACGCTCCCGCGGTGCAGCTCTTTTAGTCACACGGGGCAGCGGCCACACCTGCTGCTGTACCTTTATTGTACCTCGTTTACCATGCTCAGCATTTCATTCCCTTTACACCTCTCACGCTTTCCGGACCCCTTTTTAACCAGCAGCGCTGCCCCGACGGTCCCGCGGTGCAGCTCTTTTAGTGATGCGGGGCAGCGGCCACACCTGCTGCAGTACCTTTATTGTACCTCGTTTACCATGCTCAGCATTTTATTCCCTTTACACCTCTCACGCTTTCCCGTGCCGCTCTTTTTAACCAGCAGCACTGCCCCGACGCTCCCGCGGTGCAGCTCTTTTAGTGACACGGGGCAGCTACACCTGCTGCTGTACCTTTATTGTACCTCGTTTACCATGCTCAGCATTTCATTCCCTTTACACCTCTCACGCTTTCCGGACCCCTTTTTAGCCAGCAGCGCTGCCCCGACGGTCCCGCGGTGCAGCTCTTTTAGTGATGCGGGGCAGCGGCCACTCCTGCTGCAGTACCTTTATTGTACCTCGTTTACCATGCTCAGCATTTCATTCCCTTTACACCTCTCAGCCTTTCCCGTGCCGCTCTTTTTCAACAGCAGCGCTGCCCCGACGGTCCCGCGGTGCAGCTCTTTTAGTCACACGGGGCAGCGGCCACACCTGCTGCAGTACCTTTATTGTACCTCGTTTACCATGCTCAGCATTTCATTCCCTTTACACCTCTCACGCTTTCCGGACCCCTTTTTAACCAGCAGCGCTGCCCCGACGCTCCCGAGGTGCAGCTCTTTTAGTGATGCGGGGCAGCGGCCACTCCTGCTGCAGTACCTTTATTGTACCTCGTTTACCATGCTCAGCATTTCATTCCCTTTACACCTCTCACGCTTTCCGGACCCCTTTTTAACCAGCAGCGCTGCCCCGACGGTCCCGCGGTGCAGCTCTTTTAGTGATGCGGGGCAGCGGCCACTCCTGCTGCTGTACCTTTATTGTACCTCGTTTACCATTCTCAGCATTTTATTCCCTTTACACCTCTCACGCTTTCCCGTGCCGCTCCTTTTAACCAGCAGCGCTGCCCCGACGCTCCCGCGGTGCAGCTCTTTTAGTCACACGGGGCAGCGGCCACACCTGCTGCTGTACCTTTATTGTACCTCGTTTACCATGCTCAGCATTTCATTCCCTTTACACCTCTCAGCCTTTCCCGTGCCGCTCTTTTTAACCAGCAGCGCTGCCCCGACGGTCCCGCGGTGCAGCTCTTTTAGTGACGCGGGGCAGCGGCCACACCTGCTGCTGTACCTTTATTGTACCTCGTTTACCATGCTCAGCATTTCATTCCCTTTACACCTCTCACGCTTTCCGGACCCCTTTTTAACCAGCAGCACTGCCCCGACGGTCCCGCGGTGCAGCTCTTTTAGTGATGCGGGGCAGCGGCCACTCCTGCTGCTGTACCTTTATTGTACCTCGTTTACCATGCTCAGCATTTCATTCCCTTTACACCTCTCAGCCTTTCCCGTGCTGCTCTTTTTAACCAGCAGCGCTGCCCCGACGGTCCCGCGGTGCAGCTCTTTTAGTCACACGGGGCAGCGGCCACACCTGCTGCTGTACCTTTATTGTACCTCGTTTACCATGCTCAGCATTTCATTCCCTTTACACCTCTCACGCTTTCCGGACCCCTTTTTAACCAGCAGCGCTGCCCCGACCGTCCCGCGGTGCAGCTCTTTTAGTGATGCGGGGCAGCGGCCACTCCTGCTGCTGTACCTTTACAATATTTCTTAGACCATTGTCAATACTTTATTGCGCTGACGTTTCTCAGCCTTTCCCGTGCTGCTCTGTTTAACCAGCAGCGCTGCCCCGACGCTCCCGCGGTGCAGCTCCCTTAGTGACACGGGGCAGGGGCCGAGAGCCCTCTAGGTGCGGCTCCTCTATAGCACTTTACCGTTTTCTATTTTATTTCATTGGCACCTCGCGCGTTGCGCCGGGCGCCTCATTCGGGGACATGCGCCGGCTCCCACAGCGCCCCGCCCGCCGCCGCTCCCCGGGGGCCTCCCCGCTGCTCTCGGGAGATCGCACACCGCACGCGGCCCAAGCCCCGTCTCGCCGACGGCACTCACCACCCGCCGCCCGCCGCCGCGTTCTCCCGCTCCCTACCGGCACGAAGCGGCGCTGCCGATGACGGAGCCGATGCGCGGCTGCCACGCCGCTCTCTCCGCGCCTCAGGGCCGGCGCCTTCGGCCGCACAGGGCGGCGTCCCCGCATCCGGGCCAGCCCGCGGAGCTCCTGCCGCCGCCGCCGCCGCCCCCCGACTGAGGGGCCGCGACGCCGGCGCCCCCTTTTATACTCCGCACCCCCTTTTCCCGCCACTGCCGCGGTGGGCTCCCCCCGCCTCAAAATCGCCCAGAAGCGCCCGAGGCGGGAACGGCGCAGCCCCACCGGCGCCTCGGAGAAGCTCTTCTAGTGACAAGGAGCAGCGGCCACCCCTCCTGCTGCAGTACCTTTATTGTACCTCGTTTACCATGCTCAGCATTTTATTCCCTTTACACCTCTCACGCTTTCCGGACCCCTTTTTAACCAGCAGCGCTGCCCCGACGGTCCCGCGGTGCAGCTCTTTTAGTGATGCGGGGCAGCGGCCACACCTGCTGCTGTACCTTTATTGTACCTCTTTTACCATGCTCAGCATTTCATTCCCTTTACACCTCTCAGCCTTTCCCGTGCCGCTCTTTTTAACCAGCAGCGCTGCCCCGACGCTCCCGCGGTGCAGCTCTTTTAGTCACACGGGGCAGCGGCCACTCCTGCTGCAGTACCTTTATTGTACCTCGTTTACCATGCTCAGCATTTCATTCCCTTTACACCTCTCAGCCTTTCCCGTGCCGCTCTTTTTAACCAGCAGCGCTGCCCCGACGGTCCCGCGGTGCAGCTCTTTTAGTGACGCGGGGCAGCGGCCACTCCTGCTGCTGTACCTTTACAATATTTCTTAGACCATTGTCAATATTTTATTCTGCTCACACTTCCCAGCCTTTCCCATGCTGCTCTGTTTAACCAGCAGCGCTGCCCCGACGCTCCCGCGGTGCAGCTCTTTTAGTGATGCGGGGCAGCGGCCACACCTGCTGCAGTACCTTTATTGTACCTCGTTTACCATGCTCAGCATTTTATTCCCTTTACACCTCTCACGCTTTCCGGACCCCTTTTTAGCCAGCAGCACTGCCCCGACGCTCACGCGGTGCAGCTCTTTTAGTGATGCGGGGCAGCGGCCACTCCTGCTGCTGTACCTTTATTGTACCTCGTTTACCATGCTCAGCATTTCATTCCCTTTACACCTCTCACGCTTTCCGGACCCCTTTTTAGCCAGCAGCACTGCCCCGACGCTCACGCGGTGCAGCTCTTTTAGTGATGCGGGGCAGCGGCCACTCCTGCTGCAGTATCTTTATTGTACCTCTTTTACCATGCTCAGCATTTCATTCCCTTTACACCTCTCACGCTTTCCGGACCCCTTTTTAGCCAGCAGCGCTGCCCCGACGGTCCCGCGGTGCAGCTCTTTTAGTCACACGGGGCAGCGGCCACACCTGCTGCAGTACCTTTATTGTACCTCGTTTACCAGGCTCAGCATTTCATTCCCTTTACACCTCTCACGCTTTCCGGACCCCTTTTTAACCAGCAGAGCTGCCCCGACGGTCCCGCGGTGCAGCTCTTTTAGTGATGCGGAGCAGCGGCCACTCCTGCTGCTGTACCTTTATTGTACCTCGTTTACCATGCTCAGCATTTCATTCCCTTTACACCTCTCAGCCTTTCCCATGCTGCTCTGTTTAACCAGCAGCGCTGCCCCGACGCTCCCGCGGTGCAGCTCTTTTAGTGATGCGGGGCAGCGGCCACTCCTGCTGCAGTATCTTTATTGAACCTCTTTTACCATGCTCAGCATTTTATTCCCTTTACACCTTTCACGCATTCCGGACCCCTTTTTAACCTGCAGCGCTGCCCCGACCGTCCCGCGGTGCAGCTCTTTTAGTGACGCGGGGCAGCGGCCACACCTGCTGCAGTACCTTTATTGTACCTCGTTTACCATGCTCAGCATTTTATTCCCTTTACACCTCTCAGCCTTTCCCGTGCCGCTCTTTTTAACCAGCAGCGCTGCCCCGACGCTCCCGCGGTGCAGCTCTTTTAGTGACGCGGGGCAGCGGCCACACCTGCTGCTGTACCTTTATTGTACCTCGTTTACCATGCTCAGCATTTCATTCTCTTTACACCTCTCACGCTTTCCGGACCCCTTTTTAACCAGCAGCACTGCCCCGACGCTCCCGCGGTGCAGCTCTTTTAGTGACACGGGGCAGCTACACCTGCTGCTGTACCTTTATTGTACCTCGTTTACCATGCTCAGCATTTTATTCCCTTTACACCTCTCACGCTTTCCGGACCCCTTTTTAACCAGCAGCGCTGCCCCGACGGTCCCGCGGTGCAGCTCTTTTAGTGATGCGGGGCAGCGGCCACACCTGCTGCAGTACCTTTATTGTACCTCGTTTACCATGCTCAGCATTTTATTCCCTTTACACCTCTCAGCCTTTCCCGTGCCGCTCTTTTTAACCAGCAGCGCTGCCCCGACGCTCCCGCGGTGCAGCTCTTTTAGTCACACGGGGCAGCGGCCACTCCTGCTGCAGTACCTTTACAGTATTTCTTAGACCATTGTCAATATTTTATTGCGCTCACACTTCCCAGCCTTTCCAGTGCCGCTCTGTTTAACCAGCAGCGCTGCCCCGACCGTCCCGCGGTGCAGCTCTTTTAGTGATGCGGGGCAGCGGCCACACCTGCTGCAGTACCTTTATTGTACCTCGTTTACCATGCTCAGCATTTCATTCCCTTTACACCTCTCACGCTTTCCGGACCCCTTTTTAACCAGCAGCGCTGCCCCGACGCTCCCGAGGTGCAGCTCTTTTAGTGATGCGGGGCAGCGGCCACTCCTGCTGCAGTATCTTTATTGTACCTCTTTTACCATGCTCAGCATTTCATTCCCTTTACACCTCTCACGCTTTCCGGACCCCTTTTTAGCCAGCAGCGCTGCCCCGACGGTCCCGCGGTGCAGCTCTTTTAGTCACACGGGGCAGCGGCCACACCTGCTGCAGTACCTTTATTGTACCTCGTTTACCAGGCTCAGCATTTTATTCCCTTTACACCTCTCACGCTTTCCCGTGCCGCTCTTTTTAACCAGCAGCGCTGCCCCGACGCTCCCGCGGTGCAGCTCTTTTAGTGATGCGGGGCAGCGGCCACACCTGCTGCTGTACCTTTACAGTATTTCTTAAACCATTGTCAATATTTTATTGCGCTCACACTTCCAGGCCTTTCCAATGCTGCTCTGTTTAACCAGCAGCGCTGCCCCGACGCTCCCGAGGTGCAGCTCTTTTAGTGATGCGGGGCAGCGGCCACACCTGCTGCAGTACCTTTATTGTACCTCGTTTACCATGCCCAGCATTTCATTCCCTTTACACCTCTCACGCTTTCCGGACCCCTTTTTAACCAGCAGCACTGCCCCGACGCTCCCGCGGTGCAGCTCTTTTAGTGATGCGGGGCAGCGGCCACTCCTGCTGCTGTACCTTTATTGTACCTCGTTTACCATGCTCAGCATTTCATTCCCTTTACATCTCTCACGCTTTCCGGACCCCTTTTTAACCAGCAGCGCTGCCCCGACCGTCCCGCGGTGCACCTCTTTTAGTGATGCGGGGCAGCGGCCACACCTGCTGCAGTACCTTTTCAATATTTCTTAGACCATTTTCAATATTTTATTGCGCTCACACTTCCCAGCCTTTCCCATGCTGCTCTGTTTAACCAGCAGCGCTGCCCCGACGGTCCCGCGGTGCAGCTCTTTTAGTGATGCGGGGCAGCGGCCACTCCTGCTGCAGTACCTTTATTGTACCTCGTTTACCATGCTCAGCATTTCATTCCCTTTACACCTCTCACGCTTTCCGGACCCCTTTTTAGCCAGCAGCGCTGCCCCGACGCTCCCGCGGTGCAGCTCTTTTAGTGATGCGGGGCAGCGGCCACTCCTGCTGCAGTACCTTTATTGTACCTCGTTTACCATGCTCAGCATTTCATTCCCTTTACACCTCTCAGCCTTTCCCGTGCCGCTCTTTTTAACCAGCAGCGCTGCCCCGACGGTCCCGCGGTGCAGCTCTTTTAGTCACACGGGGCAGCGGCCACACCTGCTGCAGTACCTTTATTGTACCTCGTTTACCATGCTCAGCATTTCATTCCCTTTACACCTCTCACGCTTTCCGGACCCCTTTTTAACCAGCAGCGCTGCCCCGACGGTCCCGCGGTGCAGCTCTTTTAGTGATGCGGGGCAGCGGCCACACCTGCTGCAGTACCTTTATTGTACCTCGTTTACCATGCTCAGCATTTCATTCCCTTTACACCTCTCACGCTTTCCGGACCCCTTTTTAGCCAGCAGCGCTGCCCCGACGCTCCCGCGGTGCAGCTCTTTTAGTGATGCGGGGCAGCGGCCACACCTGCTGCAGTACCTTTATTGTACCTCGTTTACCATGCTCAGCATTTCATTCCCTTTACACCTCTCAGCCTTTCCCGTGCCGCTCTTTTTCAACAGCAGCGCTGCCCCGACGGTCCCGCGGTGCAGCTCTTTTAGTCACACGGGGCAGCGGCCACACCTGCTGCTGTACCTTTATTGTACCTCGTTTACCATGCTCAGCATTTCATTCCCTTTACACCTCTCACGCTTTCCGGACCCCTTTTTAACCAGCAGCACTGCCCCGACGGTCCCGCGGTGCAGCTCTTTTAGTGATGCGGGGCAGCGGCCACTCCTGTTGCTGTACCTTTATTATACCTCTTTTACCATGCTCAGCATTTCATTCCCTTTACACCTCTCAGCCTTTCCCGTGCTGCTCTTTTTAACCAGCAGCGCTGCCCCGACGCTCCCGCGGTGCAGCTCTTTTAGTCACACGGGGCAGCGGCTACACCTGCTGCTGTACCTTTATTGTACCTCGTTTACCATGCTCAGCATTTCATTCCCTTTACACCTCTCACGCTTTCCGGACCCCTTTTTAACCAGCAGCGCTGCCCCGACGGTCCCGCGGTGCAGCTCTTTTACTGATGCGGGGCAGCGGCCACACCTGCTGCAGTACCTTTATTGTACCTCGTTTACCATGCTCAGCATTTCATTCCCTTTACACCTCTCACGCTTTCCGGACCCCTTTTTAACCAGCAGCGCTGCCCCGACGCTCCCGAGGTGCAGCTCTTTTAGTGACGCGGGGCAGCGGCCACTCCTGCTGCAGTACCTTTATTGTACCTCTTTTACCATGCTCAGCATTTCATTCCCTTTACACCTCTCACGCTTTCCGGACCCCTTTTTAACCAGCAGCGCTGCCCCGACGCTCCCGCGGTGCAGCTCTTTTAGTGACACGGGGCAGCGGCCACACCTGGTGCAGTACCTTTACAGTATTTCTTAGACCATTGTCAATATTTTATTGCGCTCACACTTCCAGGCCTTTCCCATGCTGCTCTGTTTAACCAGCAGCGCTGCCCCGACGCTCCCGCGGTGCAGCTCTTTTAGTGACACGGGGCAGCGGCCACACCTGCTGCAGTACCTTTATTGTACCTCGTTTACCATGCTCAGCATTTCATTCCCTTTACACCTCTCACGCTTTCCGGACCCCTTTTTAACCAGCAGCGCTGCCCCGACGCTCCCGAGGTGCAGCTCTTTTAGTGATGCGGGGCAGCGGCCACTCCTGCTGCAGTACCTTTATTGTACCTCGTTTACCATGCTCAGCATTTCATTCCCTTTACACCTCTCACGCTTTCCGGACCCCTTTTTAACCAGCAGCGCTGCCCCGACGGTCCCGCGGTGCAGCTCTTTTAGTGATGCGGGGCAGCGGCCACTCCTGCTGCTGTACCTTTATTGTACCTCGTTTACCATTCTCAGCATTTTATTCCCTTTACACCTCTCACGCTTTCCCGTGCCGCTCCTTTTAACCAGCAGCGCTGCCCCGACGCTCCCGCGGTGCAGCTCTTTTAGTGACACGGGGCAGCGGCCACACCTGCTGCTGTACCTTTATTGTACCTCGTTTACCATGCTCAGCATTTCATTCCCTTTACACCTCTCAGCCTTTCCCGTGCCGCTCTTTTTAACCAGCAGCGCTGCCCCGACGGTCCCGCGGTGCAGCTCTTTTAGTGACGCGGGGCAGCGGCCACACCTGCTGCTGTACCTTTATTGTACCTCGTTTACCATGCTCAGCATTTCATTCCCTTTACACCTCTCACGGTTTCCGGACCCCTTTTTAACCAGCAGCACTGCCCCGACGGTCCCGCGGTGCAGCTCTTTTAGTGATGCGGGGCAGCGGCCACTCCTGCTGCTGTACCTTTATTGTACCTCGTTTACCATGCTCAGCATTTCATTCCCTTTACACCTCTCAG
This sequence comes from Coloeus monedula, assembly GCF_965178545.1. Taxonomy (NCBI): domain Eukaryota; kingdom Metazoa; phylum Chordata; class Aves; order Passeriformes; family Corvidae; genus Coloeus; species Coloeus monedula. The sequence continues at coordinate 72,921 of NW_028120646.1, read as the reverse complement.
CCTTTCCCGTGCTGCTCTTTTTAACCAGCAGCGCTGCCCCGACGGTCCCGCGGTGCAGCTCTTTTAGTCACACGGGGCAGCGGCCACACCTGCTGCTGTACCTTTATTGTACCTCGTTTACCATGCTCAGCATTTCATTCCCTTTACACCTCTCACGCTTTCCGGACCCCTTTTTAACCAGCAGCGCTGCCCCGACCGTCCCGCGGTGCAGCTCTTTTAGTGATGCGGGGCAGCGGCCACTCCTGCTGCTGTACCTTTACAATATTTCTTAGACCATTGTCAATACTTTATTGCGCTGACGTTTCTCAGCCTTTCCCGTGCTGCTCTGTTTAACCAGCAGCGCTGCCCCGACGCTCCCGCGGTGCAGCTCCCTTAGTGACACGGGGCAGGGGCCGAGAGCCCTCTAGGTGCGGCTCCTCTATAGCACTTTACCGTTTTCTATTTTATTTCATTGGCACCTCGCGCGTTGCGCCGGGCGCCTCATTCGGGGACATGCGCCGGCTCCCACAGCGCCCCGCCCGCCGCCGCTCCCCGGGGGCCTCCCCGCTGCTCTCGGGAGATCGCACACCGCACGCGGCCCAAGCCCCGTCTCGCCGACGGCACTCACCACCCGCCGCCCGCCGCCGCGTTCTCCCGCTCCCTACCGGCACGAAGCGGCGCTGCCGATGACGGAGCCGATGCGCGGCTGCCACGCCGCTCTCTCCGCGCCTCAGGGCCGGCGCCTTCGGCCGCACACGGCGGCGTCCCCGCATCCGGGCCAGCCCGCGGAGCTCCTGCCGCCGCCGCCGCCGCCCCCCGACTGAGGGGCCGCGACGCCGGCGCCCCCTTTTATACTCCGCACCCCCTTTTCCCGCCACTGCCGCGGTGGGCTCCCCCCGCCTCAAAATCGCCCAGAAGCGCCCGAGGCGGGAACGGCGCAGCCCCACCGGCGCCTCGGAGAAGCTCTTCTAGTGACAAGGAGCAGCGGCCACCCCTCCTGCTGCAGTACCTTTATTGTACCTCGTTTACCATGCTCAGCATTTTATTCCCTTTACACCTCTCACGCTTTCCGGACCCCTTTTTAACCAGCAGCGCTGCCCCGACGGTCCCGCGGTGCAGCTCTTTTAGTGATGCGGGGCAGCGGCCACACCTGCTGCTGTACCTTTATTGTACCTCTTTTACCATGCTCAGCATTTCATTCCCTTTACACCTCTCAGCCTTTCCCGTGCCGCTCTTTTTAACCAGCAGCGCTGCCCCGACGCTCCCGCGGTGCAGCTCTTTTAGTCACACGGGGCAGCGGCCACTCCTGCTGCAGTACCTTTATTGTACCTCGTTTACCATGCTCAGCATTTCATTCCCTTTACACCTCTCAGCCTTTCCCGTGCCGCTCTTTTTAACCAGCAGCGCTGCCCCGACGGTCCCGCGGTGCAGCTCTTTTAGTGACGCGGGGCAGCGGCCACTCCTGCTGCTGTACCTTTACAATATTTCTTAGACCATTGTCAATATTTTATTCTGCTCACACTTCCCAGCCTTTCCCATGCTGCTCTGTTTAACCAGCAGCGCTGCCCCGACGCTCCCGCGGTGCAGCTCTTTTAGTGATGCGGGGCAGCGGCCACACCTGCTGCAGTACCTTTATTGTACCTCGTTTACCATGCTCAGCATTTTATTCCCTTTACACCTCTCACGCTTTCCGGACCCCTTTTTAGCCAGCAGCACTGCCCCGACGCTCACGCGGTGCAGCTCTTTTAGTGATGCGGGGCAGCGGCCACTCCTGCTGCTGTACCTTTATTGTACCTCGTTTACCATGCTCAGCATTTCATTCCCTTTACACCTCTCACGCTTTCCGGACCCCTTTTTAGCCAGCAGCACTGCCCCGACGCTCACGCGGTGCAGCTCTTTTAGTGATGCGGGGCAGCGGCCACTCCTGCTGCAGTATCTTTATTGTACCTCTTTTACCATGCTCAGCATTTCATTCCCTTTACACCTCTCACGCTTTCCGGACCCCTTTTTAGCCAGCAGCGCTGCCCCGACGGTCCCGCGGTGCAGCTCTTTTAGTCACACGGGGCAGCGGCCACACCTGCTGCAGTACCTTTATTGTACCTCGTTTACCAGGCTCAGCATTTCATTCCCTTTACACCTCTCACGCTTTCCGGACCCCTTTTTAACCAGCAGAGCTGCCCCGACGGTCCCGCGGTGCAGCTCTTTTAGTGATGCGGAGCAGCGGCCACTCCTGCTGCTGTACCTTTATTGTACCTCGTTTACCATGCTCAGCATTTCATTCCCTTTACACCTCTCAGCCTTTCCCATGCTGCTCTGTTTAACCAGCAGCGCTGCCCCGACGCTCCCGCGGTGCAGCTCTTTTAGTGATGCGGGGCAGCGGCCACTCCTGCTGCAGTATCTTTATTGAACCTCTTTTACCATGCTCAGCATTTTATTCCCTTTACACCTTTCACGCATTCCGGACCCCTTTTTAACCTGCAGCGCTGCCCCGACCGTCCCGCGGTGCAGCTCTTTTAGTGACGCGGGGCAGCGGCCACACCTGCTGCAGTACCTTTATTGTACCTCGTTTACCATGCTCAGCATTTTATTCCCTTTACACCTCTCAGCCTTTCCCGTGCCGCTCTTTTTAACCAGCAGCGCTGCCCCGACGCTCCCGCGGTGCAGCTCTTTTAGTGACGCGGGGCAGCGGCCACACCTGCTGCTGTACCTTTATTGTACCTCGTTTACCATGCTCAGCATTTCATTCTCTTTACACCTCTCACGCTTTCCGGACCCCTTTTTAACCAGCAGCACTGCCCCGACGCTCCCGCGGTGCAGCTCTTTTAGTGACACGGGGCAGCTACACCTGCTGCTGTACCTTTATTGTACCTCGTTTACCATGCTCAGCATTTTATTCCCTTTACACCTCTCACGCTTTCCGGACCCCTTTTTAACCAGCAGCGCTGCCCCGACGGTCCCGCGGTGCAGCTCTTTTAGTGATGCGGGGCAGCGGCCACACCTGCTGCAGTACCTTTATTGTACCTCGTTTACCATGCTCAGCATTTTATTCCCTTTACACCTCTCAGCCTTTCCCGTGCCGCTCTTTTTAACCAGCAGCGCTGCCCCGACGCTCCCGCGGTGCAGCTCTTTTAGTCACACGGGGCAGCGGCCACACCTGCTGCAGTACCTTTACAGTATTTCTTAGACCATTGTCAATATTTTATTGCGCTCACACTTCCCAGCCTTTCCAGTGCCGCTCTGTTTAACCAGCAGCGCTGCCCCGACCGTCCCGCGGTGCAGCTCTTTTAGTGATGCGGGGCAGCGGCCACACCTGCTGCAGTACCTTTATTGTACCTCGTTTACCATGCTCAGCATTTCATTCCCTTTACACCTCTCACGCTTTCCGGACCCCTTTTTAACCAGCAGCGCTGCCCCGACGCTCCCGAGGTGCAGCTCTTTTAGTGATGCGGGGCAGCGGCCACTCCTGCTGCAGTATCTTTATTGTACCTCTTTTACCATGCTCAGCATTTCATTCCCTTTACACCTCTCACGCTTTCCGGACCCCTTTTTAGCCAGCAGCGCTGCCCCGACGGTCCCGCGGTGCAGCTCTTTTAGTGATGCGGGGCAGCGGCCACTCCTGCTGCAGTACGTTTATTGTACCTCGTTTACCATGCTCAGCATTTTATTCCCTTTACACCTCTCACGCTTTCCCGTGCCGCTCTTTTTAACCAGCAGCGCTGCCCCGACGCTCCCGCGGTGCAGCTCTTTTAGTGATGCGGGGCAGCGGCCACACCTGCTGCAGTACCTTTATTGTACCTCGTTTACCATGCTCAGCATTTCATTCCCTTTACACCTCTCACGCTTTCCGGACCCCTTTTTAACCAGCAGCACTGCCCCGACGCTCCCGCGGTGCAGCTCTTTTAGTGATGCGGGGCAGCGGCCACTCCTGCTGCTGTACCTTTATTGTACCTCGTTTACCATGCTCAGCATTTCATTCCCTTTACATCTCTCACGCTTTCCGGACCCCTTTTTAACCAGCAGCGCTGCCCCGACCGTCCCGCGGTGCACCTCTTTTAGTGATGCGGGGCAGCGGCCACACCTGCTGCAGTACCTTTTCAATATTTCTTAGACCATTTTCAATATTTTATTGCGCTCACACTTCCCAGCCTTTCCCATGCTGCTCTGTTTAACCAGCAGCGCTGCCCCGACGGTCCCGCGGTGCAGCTCTTTTAGTGATGCGGGGCAGCGGCCACTCCTGCTGCTGTACCTTTATTGTACCTCGTTTACCATGCTCAGCATTTCATTCCCTTTACACCTCTCACGCTTTCCGGACCCCTTTTTAGCCAGCAGCGCTGCCCCGACGCTCCCGCGGTGCAGCTCTTTTAGTGATGCGGGGCAGCGGCCACACCTGCTGCAGTACCTTTATTGTACCTCGTTTACCATGCTCAGCATTTCATTCCCTTTACACCTCTCAGCCTTTCCCGTGCCGCTCTTTTTCAACAGCAGCGCTGCCCCGACGGTCCCGCGGTGCAGCTCTTTTAGTCACACGGGGCAGCGGCCACACCTGCTGCTGTACCTTTATTGTACCTCGTTTACCATGCTCAGCATTTCATTCCCTTTACACCTCTCACGCTTTCCGGACCCCTTTTTAGCCAGCAGCGCTGCCCCGACGGTCCCGCGGTGCAGCTCTTTTAGTCACACGGGGCAGCGGCCACACCTGCTGCTGTACCTTTATTGTACCTCGTTTACCATGCTCAGCATTTCATTCCCTTTACACCTCTCACGCTTTCCGGACCCCTTTTTAACCAGCAGCGCTGCCCCGACGCTCCCGCGGTGCAGCTCTTTTAGTGACACGGGGCAGCGGCCACACCTGCTGCAGTACCTTTATTGTACCTCGTTTACCATGCTCAGCATTTCATTCCCTTTACACCTCTCAGCCTTTCCCGTGCCGCTCTTTTTAACCAGCAGCGCTGCGCCGACGGTCCCGCGGTGCAGCTCTTTTAGTCACACGGGGCAGCGGCCACACCTGCTGCTGTACCTTTATTGTACCTCGTTTACCATGCTCAGCATTTCATTCCCTTTACACCTCTCAGCCTTTCCAGTGCCGCTCTTTTTAACCACCAGCGCTGCCCCGACGGTCCCGCGGTGCAGCTCTTTTAGTGATGCGGAGCAGCGGCCACTCCTGCTGCTGTACCTTTATTGTACCTCGTTTACCATGCTCAGCATTTTATTCCCTTTACACCTCTCACGCTTTCCGGACCCCTTTTTAACCAGCAGCGCTGCCCCGACGCTCCCGCGGTGCAGCTCTTTTAGTGACACGGGGCAGCTACACCTGCTGCTGTACCTTTATTGTACCTCGTTTACCATGCTCAGCATTTCATTCCCTTTACACCTCTCAGCCTTTCCCGTGCCGCTCTTTTTAACCAGCAGCGCTGCCCCGACGCTCCCGCGGTGCAGCTCTTTTAGTGACGCGGGGCAGCGGCCACACCTGCTGCAGTACCTTTATTGTACCTCGTTTACCATGCTCAGCATTTCATTCCCTTTACACCTCTCACGCTTTCCGGACCCCTTTTTAACCAGCAGCGCTGCCCCGACGGTCCCGCGGTGCAGCTCTTTTAGTGACGCGGGGCAGCGGCCACACCTGCTGCTGTACCTTTATTGTACCTCGTTTACCATGCTCAGCATTTCATTCCCTTTACACCTCTCACGCTTTCCGGACCCCTTTTTAACCAGCAGCACTGCCCCGACGGTCCCGCGGTGCAGCTCTTTTAGTGATGCGGGGCAGCGGCCACTCCTGCTGCTGTACCTTTACAATATTTCTTAGACCATTGTCAATACTTTATTGCGCTGACGTTTCTCAGCCTTTCCCGTGCTGCTCTGTTTAACCAGCAGCGCTGCCCCGACGCTCCCGCGGTGCAGCTCCCTTAGTGACACGGGGCAGGGGCCGAGAGCCCTCTAGGTGCGGCTCCTCTATAGCACTTTACCGTTTTCTATTTTACTTCATTGGCACCTCGCGCGTTGCGCCGGGCGCCTCATTCGGGGACATGCGCCGGCTCCCACAGCGCCCCGCCCGCCGCCGCTCCCCGGGGGCCTCCCCGCTGCTCTCGGGAGATCGCACACCGCACGCGGCCCAAGCCCCGTCTCGCCGACGGCACTCACCACCCGCCGCCCGCCGCCGCGTTCTCCCGCTCCCTACCGGCACGAAGCGGCGCTGCCGATGACGGAGCCGATGCGCGGCTGCCACGCCGCTCTCTCCGCGCCTCAGGGCCGGCGCCTTCGGCCGCACACGGCGGCGTCCCCGCATCCGGGCCAGCCCGCGGAGCTCCTGCCGCCGCCGCCGCCGCCCCCCGACTGAGGGGCCGCGACGCCGGCGCCCCCTTTTATACTCCGCACCCCCTTTTCCCGCCACTGCCGCGGTGGGCTCCCCCCGCCTCAAAATCGCCCAGAAGCGCCCGAGGCGGGAACGGCGCAGCCCCACCGGCGCCTCGGAGAAGCTCTTCTAGTGACAAGGAGCAGCGGCCACCCCTCCTGCTGCAGTACCTTTATTGTACCTCGTTTACCATGCTCAGCATTTTATTCCCTTTACACCTCTCACGCTTTCCGGACCCCTTTTTAACCAGCAGCGCTGCCCCGACGGTCCCGCGGTGCAGCTCTTTTAGTGACGCGGGGCAGCGGCCACACCTGCTGCAGTACCTTTACAGTATTTCTTAGACCATTGTCAATATTTTATTGCGCTCACACTTCCCAGCCTTTCCAGTGCCGCTCTGTTTAACCAGCAGCGCTGCCCCGACCGTCCCGCGGTGCAGCTCTTTTAGTGATGCGGGGCAGCGGCCACACCTGCTGCAGTACCTTTATTGTACCTCGTTTACCATGCTCAGCATTTTATTCCCTTTACACCTCTCACGCTTTCCGGACCCCTTTTTAACCAGCAGCGCTGCCCCGACCGTCCCGCGGTGCAGCTCTTTTAGTGATGCGGGGCAGCGGCCACTCCTGCTGCAGTACCTTTACAATATTTCTTAGACCACTGTCAATATTTTATTCCGCTCACACTTCCCGGCCTTTCCGTGCTGCTCTTTTTAACCAGCAGCGCTGCCCCGACGCTCCCGCGGTGCAGCTCTTTTAGTGATGCGGGGCAGCGGCCACACCTGCTGCAGTATCTTTATTGTACCTCTTTTACCATGCTCAGCATTTCATTCCCTTTACACCTCTCACGCTTTCCGGACCCCTTTTTAACCAGCAGCGCTGCCCCGACCGTCCCGCGGTGCAGCTCTTTTAGTGATGCGGGGCAGCGGCCACTCCTGCTGCAGTACCTTTACAATATTTCTTAGACCACTGTCAATATTTTATTCCGCTCACACTTCCCGGCCTTTCCGTGCTGCTCTTTTTAACCAGCAGCGCTGCCCCGACGCTCCCGCGGTGCAGCTCTTTTAGTGATGCGGGGCAGCGGCCACACCTGCTGCAGTATCTTTATTGTACCTCTTTTACCATGCTCAGCATTTCATTCCCTTTACACCTCTCACGCTTTCCGGACCCCTTTTTAACCAGCAGCACTGCCCCGACGCTCCCGCGGTGCAGCTCTTTTAGTGACACGGGGCAGCGGCCACACCTGCTGCTGTACCTTTATTGTACCTCGTTTACCATGCTCAGCATTTCATTCCCTTTACACCTCTCAGCCTTTCCCGTGCCGCTCTTTTTAACCAGCAGCGCTGCCCCGACGCTCCCGCGGTGCAGCTCTTTTAGTCACACGGGGCAGCGGCCACACCTGCTGCTGTACCTTTATTGTACCTCGTTTACCATGCTCAGCATTTCATTCCCTTTACACCTCTCACGCTTTCCGGACCCCTTTTTAACCAGCAGCGCTGCCCCGACGGTCCCGCGGTGCAGCTCTTTTAGTGATGCGGGGCAGCGGCCACACCTGCTGCAGTACCTTTATTGTACCTCGTTTACCATGCTCAGCATTTTATTCCCTTTACACCTCTCACGCTTTCCCGTGCCGCTCTTTTTAACCAGCAGCACTGCCCCGACGCTCCCGCGGTGCAGCTCTTTTAGTGACACGGGGCAGCTACACCTGCTGCTGTACCTTTATTGTACCTCGTTTACCATGCTCAGCATTTCATTCCCTTTACACCTCTCACGCTTTCCGGACCCCTTTTTAGCCAGCAGCGCTGCCCCGACGGTCCCGCGGTGCAGCTCTTTTAGTGATGCGGGGCAGCGGCCACTCCTGCTGCAGTACCTTTATTGTACCTCGTTTACCATGCTCAGCATTTCATTCCCTTTACACCTCTCAGCCTTTCCCGTGCCGCTCTTTTTCAACAGCAGCGCTGCCCCGACGGTCCCGCGGTGCAGCTCTTTTAGTCACACGGGGCAGCGGCCACACCTGCTGCAGTACCTTTATTGTACCTCGTTTACCATGCTCAGCATTTCATTCCCTTTACACCTCTCACGCTTTCCGGACCCCTTTTTAACCAGCAGCGCTGCCCCGACGCTCCCGAGGTGCAGCTCTTTTAGTGATGCGGGGCAGCGGCCACTCCTGCTGCAGTACCTTTATTGTACCTCGTTTACCATGCTCAGCATTTCATTCCCTTTACACCTCTCACGCTTTCCGGACCCCTTTTTAACCAGCAGCGCTGCCCCGACGGTCCCGCGGTGCAGCTCTTTTAGTGATGCGGGGCAGCGGCCACTCCTGCTGCTGTACCTTTATTGTACCTCGTTTACCATTCTCAGCATTTTATTCCCTTTACACCTCTCACGCTTTCCCGTGCCGCTCCTTTTAACCAGCAGCGCTGCCCCGACGCTCCCGCGGTGCAGCTCTTTTAGTGACACGGGGCAGCGGCCACACCTGCTGCTGTACCTTTATTGTACCTCGTTTACCATGCTCAGCATTTCATTCCCTTTACACCTCTCAGCCTTTCCCGTGCCGCTCTTTTTAACCAGCAGCGCTGCCCCGACGGTCCCGCGGTGCAGCTCTTTTAGTGACGCGGGGCAGCGGCCACACCTGCTGCTGTACCTTTATTGTACCTCGTTTACCATGCTCAGCATTTCATTCCCTTTACACCTCTCACGCTTTCCGGACCCCTTTTTAACCAGCAGCACTGCCCCGACGGTCCCGCGGTGCAGCTCTTTTAGTGATGCGGGGCAGCGGCCACTCCTGCTGCTGTACCTTTATTGTACCTCGTTTACCATGCTCAGCATTTCATTCCCTTTACACCTCTCAGCCTTTCCCGTGCTGCTCTTTTTAACCAGCAGCGCTGCCCCGACGGTCCCGCGGTGCAGCTCTTTTAGTCACACGGGGCAGCGGCCACACCTGCTGCTGTACCTTTATTGTACCTCGTTTACCATGCTCAGCATTTCATTCCCTTTACACCTCTCACGCTTTCCGGACCCCTTTTTAACCAGCAGCGCTGCCCCGACCGTCCCGCGGTGCAGCTCTTTTAGTGATGCGGGGCAGCGGCCACTCCTGCTGCTGTACCTTTACAATATTTCTTAGACCATTGTCAATACTTTATTGCGCTGACGTTTCTCAGCCTTTCCCGTGCTGCTCTGTTTAACCAGCAGCGCTGCCCCGACGCTCCCGCGGTGCAGCTCCCTTAGTGACACGGGGCAGGGGCCGAGAGCCCTCTAGGTGCGGCTCCTCTATAGCACTTTACCGTTTTCTATTTTATTTCATTGGCACCTCGCGCGTTGCGCCGGGCGCCTCATTCGGGGACATGCGCCGGCTCCCACAGCGCCCCGCCCGCCGCCGCTCCCCGGGGGCCTCCCCGCTGCTCTCGGGAGATCGCACACCGCACGCGGCCCAAGCCCCGTCTCGCCGACGGCACTCACCACCCGCCGCCCGCCGCCGCGTTCTCCCGCTCCCTACCGGCACGAAGCGGCGCTGCCGATGACGGAGCCGATGCGCGGCTGCCACGCCGCTCTCTCCGCGCCTCAGGGCCGGCGCCTTCGGCCGCACAGGGCGGCGTCCCCGCATCCGGGCCAGCCCGCGGAGCTCCTGCCGCCGCCGCCGCCGCCCCCCGACTGAGGGGCCGCGACGCCGGCGCCCCCTTTTATACTCCGCACCCCCTTTTCCCGCCACTGCCGCGGTGGGCTCCCCCCGCCTCAAAATCGCCCAGAAGCGCCCGAGGCGGGAACGGCGCAGCCCCACCGGCGCCTCGGAGAAGCTCTTCTAGTGACAAGGAGCAGCGGCCACCCCTCCTGCTGCAGTACCTTTATTGTACCTCGTTTACCATGCTCAGCATTTTATTCCCTTTACACCTCTCACGCTTTCCGGACCCCTTTTTAACCAGCAGCGCTGCCCCGACGGTCCCGCGGTGCAGCTCTTTTAGTGATGCGGGGCAGCGGCCACACCTGCTGCTGTACCTTTATTGTACCTCTTTTACCATGCTCAGCATTTCATTCCCTTTACACCTCTCAGCCTTTCCCGTGCCGCTCTTTTTAACCAGCAGCGCTGCCCCGACGCTCCCGCGGTGCAGCTCTTTTAGTCACACGGGGCAGCGGCCACTCCTGCTGCAGTACCTTTATTGTACCTCGTTTACCATGCTCAGCATTTCATTCCCTTTACACCTCTCAGCCTTTCCCGTGCCGCTCTTTTTAACCAGCAGCGCTGCCCCGACGGTCCCGCGGTGCAGCTCTTTTAGTGACGCGGGGCAGCGGCCACTCCTGCTGCTGTACCTTTACAATATTTCTTAGACCATTGTCAATATTTTATTCTGCTCACACTTCCCAGCCTTTCCCATGCTGCTCTGTTTAACCAGCAGCGCTGCCCCGACGCTCCCGCGGTGCAGCTCTTTTAGTGATGCGGGGCAGCGGCCACACCTGCTGCAGTACCTTTATTGTACCTCGTTTACCATGCTCAGCATTTTATTCCCTTTACACCTCTCACGCTTTCCGGACCCCTTTTTAGCCAGCAGCACTGCCCCGACGCTCACGCGGTGCAGCTCTTTTAGTGATGCGGGGCAGCGGCCACTCCTGCTGCTGTACCTTTATTGTACCTCGTTTACCATGCTCAGCATTTCATTCCCTTTACACCTCTCACGCTTTCCGGACCCCTTTTTAGCCAGCAGCACTGCCCCGACGCTCACGCGGTGCAGCTCTTTTAGTGATGCGGGGCAGCGGCCACTCCTGCTGCAGTATCTTTATTGTACCTCTTTTACCATGCTCAGCATTTCATTCCCTTTACACCTCTCACGCTTTCCGGACCCCTTTTTAGCCAGCAGCGCTGCCCCGACGGTCCCGCGGTGCAGCTCTTTTAGTCACACGGGGCAGCGGCCACACCTGCTGCAGTACCTTTATTGTACCTCGTTTACCAGGCTCAGCATTTCATTCCCTTTACACCTCTCACGCTTTCCGGACCCCTTTTTAACCAGCAGAGCTGCCCCGACGGTCCCGCGGTGCAGCTCTTTTAGTGATGCGGAGCAGCGGCCACTCCTGCTGCTGTACCTTTATTGTACCTCGTTTACCATGCTCAGCATTTCATTCCCTTTACACCTCTCAGCCTTTCCCATGCTGCTCTGTTTAACCAGCAGCGCTGCCCCGACGCTCCCGCGGTGCAGCTCTTTTAGTGATGCGGGGCAGCGGCCACTCCTGCTGCAGTATCTTTATTGAACCTCTTTTACCATGCTCAGCATTTTATTCCCTTTACACCTTTCACGCATTCCGGACCCCTTTTTAACCTGCAGCGCTGCCCCGACCGTCCCGCGGTGCAGCTCTTTTAGTGACGCGGGGCAGCGGCCACACCTGCTGCAGTACCTTTATTGTACCTCGTTTACCATGCTCAGCATTTTATTCCCTTTACACCTCTCAGCCTTTCCCGTGCCGCTCTTTTTAACCAGCAGCGCTGCCCCGACGCTCCCGCGGTGCAGCTCTTTTAGTGACGCGGGGCAGCGGCCACACCTGCTGCTGTACCTTTATTGTACCTCGTTTACCATGCTCAGCATTTCATTCTCTTTACACCTCTCACGCTTTCCGGACCCCTTTTTAACCAGCAGCACTGCCCCGACGCTCCCGCGGTGCAGCTCTTTTAGTGACACGGGGCAGCTACACCTGCTGCTGTACCTTTATTGTACCTCGTTTACCATGCTCAGCATTTTATTCCCTTTACACCTCTCACGCTTTCCGGACCCCTTTTTAACCAGCAGCGCTGCCCCGACGGTCCCGCGGTGCAGCTCTTTTAGTGATGCGGGGCAGCGGCCACACCTGCTGCAGTACCTTTATTGTACCTCGTTTACCATGCTCAGCATTTTATTCCCTTTACACCTCTCAGCCTTTCCCGTGCCGCTCTTTTTAACCAGCAGCGCTGCCCCGACGCTCCCGCGGTGCAGCTCTTTTAGTCACACGGGGCAGCGGCCACTCCTGCTGCAGTACCTTTACAGTATTTCTTAGACCATTGTCAATATTTTATTGCGCTCACACTTCCCAGCCTTTCCAGTGCCGCTCTGTTTAACCAGCAGCGCTGCCCCGACCGTCCCGCGGTGCAGCTCTTTTAGTGATGCGGGGCAGCGGCCACACCTGCTGCAGTACCTTTATTGTACCTCGTTTACCATGCTCAGCATTTCATTCCCTTTACACCTCTCACGCTTTCCGGACCCCTTTTTAACCAGCAGCGCTGCCCCGACGCTCCCGAGGTGCAGCTCTTTTAGTGATGCGGGGCAGCGGCCACTCCTGCTGCAGTATCTTTATTGTACCTCTTTTACCATGCTCAGCATTTCATTCCCTTTACACCTCTCACGCTTTCCGGACCCCTTTTTAGCCAGCAGCGCTGCCCCGACGGTCCCGCGGTGCAGCTCTTTTAGTCACACGGGGCAGCGGCCACACCTGCTGCAGTACCTTTATTGTACCTCGTTTACCAGGCTCAGCATTTTATTCCCTTTACACCTCTCACGCTTTCCCGTGCCGCTCTTTTTAACCAGCAGCGCTGCCCCGACGCTCCCGCGGTGCAGCTCTTTTAGTGATGCGGGGCAGCGGCCACACCTGCTGCTGTACCTTTACAGTATTTCTTAAACCATTGTCAATATTTTATTGCGCTCACACTTCCAGGCCTTTCCAATGCTGCTCTGTTTAACCAGCAGCGCTGCCCCGACGCTCCCGAGGTGCAGCTCTTTTAGTGATGCGGGGCAGCGGCCACACCTGCTGCAGTACCTTTATTGTACCTCGTTTACCATGCCCAGCATTTCATTCCCTTTACACCTCTCACGCTTTCCGGACCCCTTTTTAACCAGCAGCACTGCCCCGACGCTCCCGCGGTGCAGCTCTTTTAGTGATGCGGGGCAGCGGCCACTCCTGCTGCTGTACCTTTATTGTACCTCGTTTACCATGCTCAGCATTTCATTCCCTTTACATCTCTCACGCTTTCCGGACCCCTTTTTAACCAGCAGCGCTGCCCCGACCGTCCCGCGGTGCACCTCTTTTAGTGATGCGGGGCAGCGGCCACACCTGCTGCAGTACCTTTTCAATATTTCTTAGACCATTTTCAATATTTTATTGCGCTCACACTTCCCAGCCTTTCCCATGCTGCTCTGTTTAACCAGCAGCGCTGCCCCGACGGTCCCGCGGTGCAGCTCTTTTAGTGATGCGGGGCAGCGGCCACTCCTGCTGCAGTACCTTTATTGTACCTCGTTTACCATGCTCAGCATTTCATTCCCTTTACACCTCTCACGCTTTCCGGACCCCTTTTTAGCCAGCAGCGCTGCCCCGACGCTCCCGCGGTGCAGCTCTTTTAGTGATGCGGGGCAGCGGCCACTCCTGCTGCAGTACCTTTATTGTACCTCGTTTACCATGCTCAGCATTTCATTCCCTTTACACCTCTCAGCCTTTCCCGTGCCGCTCTTTTTAACCAGCAGCGCTGCCCCGACGGTCCCGCGGTGCAGCTCTTTTAGTCACACGGGGCAGCGGCCACACCTGCTGCAGTACCTTTATTGTACCTCGTTTACCATGCTCAGCATTTCATTCCCTTTACACCTCTCACGCTTTCCGGACCCCTTTTTAACCAGCAGCGCTGCCCCGACGGTCCCGCGGTGCAGCTCTTTTAGTGATGCGGGGCAGCGGCCACACCTGCTGCAGTACCTTTATTGTACCTCGTTTACCATGCTCAGCATTTCATTCCCTTTACACCTCTCACGCTTTCCGGACCCCTTTTTAGCCAGCAGCGCTGCCCCGACGCTCCCGCGGTGCAGCTCTTTTAGTGATGCGGGGCAGCGGCCACACCTGCTGCAGTACCTTTATTGTACCTCGTTTACCATGCTCAGCATTTCATTCCCTTTACACCTCTCAGCCTTTCCCGTGCCGCTCTTTTTCAACAGCAGCGCTGCCCCGACGGTCCCGCGGTGCAGCTCTTTTAGTCACACGGGGCAGCGGCCACACCTGCTGCTGTACCTTTATTGTACCTCGTTTACCATGCTCAGCATTTCATTCCCTTTACACCTCTCACGCTTTCCGGACCCCTTTTTAACCAGCAGCACTGCCCCGACGGTCCCGCGGTGCAGCTCTTTTAGTGATGCGGGGCAGCGGCCACTCCTGTTGCTGTACCTTTATTATACCTCTTTTACCATGCTCAGCATTTCATTCCCTTTACACCTCTCAGCCTTTCCCGTGCTGCTCTTTTTAACCAGCAGCGCTGCCCCGACGCTCCCGCGGTGCAGCTCTTTTAGTGACACGGGGCAGCGGCTACACCTGCTGCTGTACCTTTATTGTACCTCGTTTACCATGCTCAGCATTTCATTCCCTTTACACCTCTCACGCTTTCCGGACCCCTTTTTAACCAGCAGCGCTGCCCCGACGGTCCCGCGGTGCAGCTCTTTTACTGATGCGGGGCAGCGGCCACACCTGCTGCAGTACCTTTATTGTACCTCGTTTACCATGCTCAGCATTTCATTCCCTTTACACCTCTCACGCTTTCCGGACCCCTTTTTAACCAGCAGCGCTGCCCCGACGCTCCCGAGGTGCAGCTCTTTTAGTGACGCGGGGCAGCGGCCACTCCTGCTGCAGTACCTTTATTGTACCTCTTTTACCATGCTCAGCATTTCATTCCCTTTACACCTCTCACGCTTTCCGGACCCCTTTTTAACCAGCAGCGCTGCCCCGACGCTCCCGCGGTGCAGCTCTTTTAGTGACACGGGGCAGCGGCCACACCTGGTGCAGTACCTTTACAGTATTTCTTAGACCATTGTCAATATTTTATTGCGCTCACACTTCCAGGCCTTTCCCATGCTGCTCTGTTTAACCAGCAGCGCTGCCCCGACGCTCCCGCGGTGCAGCTCTTTTAGTGACACGGGGCAGCGGCCACACCTGCTGCAGTACCTTTATTGTACCTCGTTTACCATGCTCAGCATTTCATTCCCTTTACACCTCTCACGCTTTCCGGACCCCTTTTTAACCAGCAGCGCTGCCCCGACGCTCCCGAGGTGCAGCTCTTTTAGTGATGCGGGGCAGCGGCCACTCCTGCTGCAGTACCTTTATTGTACCTCGTTTACCATGCTCAGCATTTCATTCCCTTTACACCTCTCACGCTTTCCGGACCCCTTTTTAACCAGCAGCGCTGCCCCGACGGTCCCGCGGTGCAGCTCTTTTAGTGATGCGGGGCAGCGGCCACTCCTGCTGCTGTACCTTTATTGTACCTCGTTTACCATTCTCAGCATTTTATTCCCTTTACACCTCTCACGCTTTCCCGTGCCGCTCCTTTTAACCAGCAGCGCTGCCCCGACGCTCCCGCGGTGCAGCTCTTTTAGTGACACGGGGCAGCGGCCACACCTGCTGCTGTACCTTTATTGTACCTCGTTTACCATGCTCAGCATTTCATTCCCTTTACACCTCTCAGCCTTTCCCGTGCCGCTCTTTTTAACCAGCAGCGCTGCCCCGACGGTCCCGCGGTGCAGCTCTTTTAGTGACGCGGGGCAGCGGCCACACCTGCTGCTGTACCTTTATTGTACCTCGTTTACCATGCTCAGCATTTCATTCCCTTTACACCTCTCACGGTTTCCGGACCCCTTTTTAACCAGCAGCACTGCCCCGACGGTCCCGCGGTGCAGCTCTTTTAGTGATGCGGGGCAGCGGCCACTCCTGCTGCTGTACCTTTATTGTACCTCGTTTACCATGCTCAGCATTTCATTCCCTTTACACCTCTCAGCCTTTCCCGTGCTGCTCTTTTTAACCAGCAGCGCTGCCCCGACGGTCCCGCGGTGCAGCTCTTTTAGTCACACGGGGCAGCGGCCACACCTGCTGCTGTACCTTTATTGTACCTCGTTTACCATGCTCAGCATTTCATTCCCTTTACACCTCTCACGCTTTCCGGACCCCTTTTTAACCAGCAGCGCTGCCCCGACCGTCCCGCGGTGCAGCTCTTTTAGTGATGCGGGGCAGCGGCCACTCCTGCTGCTGTACCTTTACAATATTTCTTAGACCATTGTCAATACTTTATTGCGCTGACGTTTCTCAGCCTTTCCCGTGCTGCTCTGTTTAACCAGCAGCGCTGCCCCGACGCTCCCGCGGTGCAGCTCCCTTAGTGACACGGGGCAGGGGCCGAGAGCCCTCTAGGTGCGGCTCCTCTATAGCACTTTACCGTTTTCTATTTTATTTCATTGGCACCTCGCGCGTTGCGCCGGGCGCCTCATTCGGGGACATGCGCCGGCTCCCACAGCGCCCCGCCCGCCGCCGCTCCCCGGGGGCCTCCCCGCTGCTCTCGGGAGATCGCACACCGCACGCGGCCCAAGCCCCGTCTCGCCGACGGCACTCACCACCCGCCGCCCGCCGCCGCGTTCTCCCGCTCCCTACCGGCACGAAGCGGCGCTGCCGATGACGGAGCCGATGCGCGGCTGCCACGCCGCTCTCTCCGCGCCTCAGGGCCGGCGCCTTCGGCCGCACACGGCGGCGTCCCCGCATCCGGGCCAGCCCGCGGAGCTCCTGCCGCCGCCGCCGCCGCCCCCCGACTGAGGGGCCGCGACGCCGGCGCCCCCTTTTATACTCCGCACCCCCTTTTCCCGCCACTGCCGCGGTGGGCTCCCCCCGCCTCAAAATCGCCCAGAAGCGCCCGAGGCGGGAACGGCGCAGCCCCACCGGCGCCTCGGAGAAGCTCTTCTAGTGACAAGGAGCAGCGGCCACCCCTCCTGCTGCAGTACCTTTATTGTACCTCGTTTACCATGCTCAGCATTTTATTCCCTTTACACCTCTCACGCTTTCCGGACCCCTTTTTAACCAGCAGCGCTGCCCCGACGGTCCCGCGGTGCAGCTCTTTTAGTGATGCGGGGCAGCGGCCACACCTGCTGCTGTACCTTTATTGTACCTCTTTTACCATGCTCAGCATTTCATTCCCTTTACACCTCTCAGCCTTTCCCGTGCCGCTCTTTTTAACCAGCAGCGCTGCCCCGACGGTCCCGCGGTGCAGCTCTTTTAGTCACACGGGGCAGCGGCCACTCCTGCTGCAGTACCTTTATTGTACCTCGTTTACCATGCTCAGCATTTCATTCCCTTTACACCTCTCACGCTTTCCGGACCCCTTTTTAGCCAGCAGCGCTGCCCCGACGCTCCCGCGGTGCAGCTCTTTTAGTGATGCGGGGCAGCGGCCACTCCTGCTGCAGTACCTTTATTGTACCTCGTTTACCATGCTCAGCATTTCATTCCCTTTACACCTCTCAGCCTTTCCCGTGCCGCTCTTTTTAACCAGCAGCGCTGCCCCGACGGTCCCGCGGTGCAGCTCTTTTAGTCACACGGGGCAGCGGCCACACCTGCTGCAGTACCTTTATTGTACCTCGTTTACCATGCTCAGCATTTCATTCCCTTTACACCTCTCACGCTTTCCGGACCCCTTTTTAACCAGCAGCGCTGCCCCGACGGTCCCGCGGTGCAGCTCTTTTAGTGATGCGGGGCAGCGGCCACACCTGCTGCAGTACCTTTATTGTACCTCGTTTACCATGCTCAGCATTTCATTCCCTTTACACCTCTCACGCTTTCCGGACCCCTTTTTAGCCAGCAGCGCTGCCCCGACGCTCCCGCGGTGCAGCTCTTTTAGTGATGCGGGGCAGCGGCCACACCTGCTGCAGTACCTTTATTGTACCTCGTTTACCATGCTCAGCATTTCATTCCCTTTACACCTCTCAGCCTTTCCCGTGCCGCTCTTTTTCAACAGCAGCGCTGCCCCGACGGTCCCGCGGTGCAGCTCTTTTAGTCACACGGGGCAGCGGCCACACCTGCTGCTGTACCTTTATTGTACCTCGTTTACCATGCTCAGCATTTCATTCCCTTTACACCTCTCACGCTTTCCGGACCCCTTTTTAACCAGCAGCACTGCCCCGACGGTCCCGCGGTGCAGCTCTTTTAGTGATGCGGGGCAGCGGCCACTCCTGTTGCTGTACCTTTATTATACCTCTTTTACCATGCTCAGCATTTCATTCCCTTTACACCTCTCAGCCTTTCCCGTGCTGCTCTTTTTAACCAGCAGCGCTGCCCCGACGCTCCCGCGGTGCAGCTCTTTTAGTGACACGGGGCAGCGGCTACACCTGCTGCTGTACCTTTATTGTACCTCGTTTACCATGCTCAGCATTTCATTCCCTTTACACCTCTCACGCTTTCCGGACCCCTTTTTAACCAGCAGCGCTGCCCCGACGGTCCCGCGGTGCAGCTCTTTTACTGATGCGGGGCAGCGGCCACACCTGCTGCAGTACCTTTATTGTACCTCGTTTACCATGCTCAGCATTTCATTCCCTTTACACCTCTCACGCTTTCCGGACCCCTTTTTAACCAGCAGCGCTGCCCCGACGCTCCCGAGGTGCAGCTCTTTTAGTGACGCGGGGCAGCGGCCACTCCTGCTGCAGTACCTTTATTGTACCTCTTTTACCATGCTCAGCATTTCATTCCCTTTACACCTCTCACGCTTTCCGGACCCCTTTTTAACCAGCAGCGCTGCCCCGACGCTCCCGCGGTGCAGCTCTTTTAGTGACACGGGGCAGCGGCCACACCTGGTGCAGTACCTTTACAGTATTTCTTAGACCATTGTCAATATTTTATTGCGCTCACACTTCCAGGCCTTTCCCATGCTGCTCTGTTTAACCAGCAGCGCTGCCCCGACGCTCCCGCGGTGCAGCTCTTTTAGTGACACGGGGCAGCGGCCACACCTGCTGCAGTACCTTTATTGTACCTCGTTTACCATGCTCAGCATTTCATTCCCTTTACACCTCTCACGCTTTCCGGACCCCTTTTTAACCAGCAGCGCTGCCCCGACGCTCCCGAGGTGCAGCTCTTTTAGTGATGCGGGGCAGCGGCCACTCCTGCTGCAGTACCTTTATTGTACCTCGTTTACCATGCTCAGCATTTCATTCCCTTTACACCTCTCACGCTTTCCGGACCCCTTTTTAACCAGCAGCGCTGCCCCGACGGTCCCGCGGTGCAGCTCTTTTAGTGATGCGGGGCAGCGGCCACTCCTGCTGCTGTACCTTTATTGTACCTCGTTTACCATTCTCAGCATTTTATTCCCTTTACACCTCTCACGCTTTCCCGTGCCGCTCCTTTTAACCAGCAGCGCTGCCCCGACGCTCCCGCGGTGCAGCTCTTTTAGTGACACGGGGCAGCGGCCACACCTGCTGCTGTACCTTTATTGTACCTCGTTTACCATGCTCAGCATTTCATTCCCTTTACACCTCTCAGCCTTTCCCGTGCCGCTCTTTTTAACCAGCAGCGCTGCCCCGACGGTCCCGCGGTGCAGCTCTTTTAGTGACGCGGGGCAGCGGCCACACCTGCTGCTGTACCTTTATTGTACCTCGTTTACCATGCTCAGCATTTCATTCCCTTTACACCTCTCACGGTTTCCGGACCCCTTTTTAACCAGCAGCACTGCCCCGACGGTCCCGCGGTGCAGCTCTTTTAGTGATGCGGGGCAGCGGCCACTCCTGCTGCTGTACCTTTATTGTACCTCGTTTACCATGCTCAGCATTTCATTCCCTTTACACCTCTCAGCCTTTCCCGTGCTGCTCTTTTTAACCAGCAGCGCTGCCCCGACGGTCCCGCGGTGCAGCTCTTTTAGTCACACGGGGCAGCGGCCACACCTGCTGCTGTACCTTTATTGTACCTCGTTTACCATGCTCAGCATTTCATTCCCTTTACACCTCTCACGCTTTCCGGACCCCTTTTTAACCAGCAGCGCTGCCCCGACCGTCCCGCGGTGCAGCTCTTTTAGTGATGCGGGGCAGCGGCCACTCCTGCTGCTGTACCTTTACAATATTTCTTAGACCATTGTCAATACTTTATTGCGCTGACGTTTCTCAGCCTTTCCCGTGCTGCTCTGTTTAACCAGCAGCGCTGCCCCGACGCTCCCGCGGTGCAGCTCCCTTAGTGACACGGGGCAGGGGCCGAGAGCCCTCTAGGTGCGGCTCCTCTATAGCACTTTACCGTTTTCTATTTTATTTCATTGGCACCTCGCGCGTTGCGCCGGGCGCCTCATTCGGGGACATGCGCCGGCTCCCACAGCGCCCCGCCCGCCGCCGCTCCCCGGGGGCCTCCCCGCTGCTCTCGGGAGATCGCACACCGCACGCGGCCCAAGCCCCGTCTCGCCGACGGCACTCACCACCCGCCGCCCGCCGCCGCGTTCTCCCGCTCCCTACCGGCACGAAGCGGCGCTGCCGATGACGGAGCCGATGCGCGGCTGCCACGCCGCTCTCTCCGCGCCTCAGGGCCGGCGCCTTCGGCCGCACACGGCGGCGTCCCCGCATCCGGGCCAGCCCGCGGAGCTCCTGCCGCCGCCGCCGCCGCCCCCCGACTGAGGGGCCGCGACGCCGGCGCCCCCTTTTATACTCCGCACCCCCTTTTCCCGCCACTGCCGCGGTGGGCTCCCCCCGCCTCAAAATCGCCCAGAAGCGCCCGAGGCGGGAACGGCGCAGCCCCACCGGCGCCTCGGAGAAGCTCTTCTAGTGACAAGGAGCAGCGGCCACCCCTCCTGCTGCAGTACCTTTATTGTACCTCGTTTACCATGCTCAGCATTTTATTCCCTTTACACCTCTCACGCTTTCCGGACCCCTTTTTAACCAGCAGCGCTGCCCCGACGGTCCCGCGGTGCAGCTCTTTTAGTGATGCGGGGCAGCGGCCACACCTGCTGCTGTACCTTTATTGTACCTCTTTTACCATGCTCAGCATTTCATTCCCTTTACACCTCTCAGCCTTTCCCGTGCCGCTCTTTTTAACCAGCAGCGCTGCCCCGACGCTCCCGCGGTGCAGCTCTTTTAGTCACACGGGGCAGCGGCCACTCCTGCTGCAGTACCTTTATTGTACCTCGTTTACCATGCTCAGCATTTCATTCCCTTTACACCTCTCAGCCTTTCCCGTGCCGCTCTTTTTAACCAGCAGCGCTGCCCCGACGGTCCCGCGGTGCAGCTCTTTTAGTGACGCGGGGCAGCGGCCACTCCTGCTGCTGTACCTTTACAATATTTCTTAGACCATTGTCAATATTTTATTCTGCTCACACTTCCCAGCCTTTCCCATGCTGCTCTGTTTAACCAGCAGCGCTGCCCCGACGCTCCCGCGGTGCAGCTCTTTTAGTGATGCGGGGCAGCGGCCACACCTGCTGCAGTACCTTTATTGTACCTCGTTTACCATGCTCAGCATTTTATTCCCTTTACACCTCTCACGCTTTCCGGACCCCTTTTTAGCCAGCAGCACTGCCCCGACGCTCACGCGGTGCAGCTCTTTTAGTGATGCGGGGCAGCGGCCACTCCTGCTGCTGTACCTTTATTGTACCTCGTTTACCATGCTCAGCATTTCATTCCCTTTACACCTCTCACGCTTTCCGGACCCCTTTTTAGCCAGCAGCGCTGCCCCGACGGTCCCGCGGTGCAGCTCTTTTAGTCACACGGGGCAGCGGCCACACCTGCTGCAGTACCTTTATTGTACCTCGTTTACCAGGCTCAGCATTTCATTCCCTTTACACCTCTCACGCTTTCCGGACCCCTTTTTAACCAGCAGAGCTGCCCCGACGGTCCCGCGGTGCAGCTCTTTTAGTGATGCGGAGCAGCGGCCACTCCTGCTGCTGTACCTTTATTGTACCTCGTTTACCATGCTCAGCATTTCATTCCCTTTACACCTCTCAGCCTTTCCCATGCTGCTCTGTTTAACCAGCAGCGCTGCCCCGACGCTCCCGCGGTGCAGCTCTTTTAGTGATGCGGGGCAGCGGCCACTCCTGCTGCAGTATCTTTATTGAACCTCTTTTACCATGCTCAGCATTTTATTCCCTTTACACCTTTCACGCATTCCGGACCCCTTTTTAACCTGCAGCGCTGCCCCGACCGTCCCGCGGTGCAGCTCTTTTAGTGACGCGGGGCAGCGGCCACACCTGCTGCAGTACCTTTATTGTACCTCGTTTACCATGCTCAGCATTTTATTCCCTTTACACCTCTCAGCCTTTCCCGTGCCGCTCTTTTTAACCAGCAGCGCTGCCCCGACGCTCCCGCGGTGCAGCTCTTTTAGTGACGCGGGGCAGCGGCCACACCTGCTGCTGTACCTTTATTGTACCTCGTTTACCATGCTCAGCATTTCATTCTCTTTACACCTCTCACGCTTTCCGGACCCCTTTTTAACCAGCAGCACTGCCCCGACGCTCCCGCGGTGCAGCTCTTTTAGTGACACGGGGCAGCTACACCTGCTGCTGTACCTTTATTGTACCTCGTTTACCATGCTCAGCATTTTATTCCCTTTACACCTCTCACGCTTTCCGGACCCCTTTTTAACCAGCAGCGCTGCCCCGACGGTCCCGCGGTGCAGCTCTTTTAGTGATGCGGGGCAGCGGCCACACCTGCTGCAGTACCTTTATTGTACCTCGTTTACCATGCTCAGCATTTTATTCCCTTTACACCTCTCAGCCTTTCCCGTGCCGCTCTTTTTAACCAGCAGCGCTGCCCCGACGCTCCCGCGGTGCAGCTCTTTTAGTCACACGGGGCAGCGGCCACACCTGCTGCAGTACCTTTACAGTATTTCTTAGACCATTGTCAATATTTTATTGCGCTCACACTTCCCAGCCTTTCCAGTGCCGCTCTGTTTAACCAGCAGCGCTGCCCCGACCGTCCCGCGGTGCAGCTCTTTTAGTGATGCGGGGCAGCGGCCACACCTGCTGCAGTACCTTTATTGTACCTCGTTTACCATGCTCAGCATTTCATTCCCTTTACACCTCTCACGCTTTCCGGACCCCTTTTTAACCAGCAGCGCTGCCCCGACGCTCCCGAGGTGCAGCTCTTTTAGTGATGCGGGGCAGCGGCCACTCCTGCTGCAGTATCTTTATTGTACCTCTTTTACCATGCTCAGCATTTCATTCCCTTTACACCTCTCACGCTTTCCGGACCCCTTTTTAGCCAGCAGCGCTGCCCCGACGGTCCCGCGGTGCAGCTCTTTTAGTGATGCGGGGCAGCGGCCACTCCTGCTGCAGTACGTTTATTGTACCTCGTTTACCATGCTCAGCATTTTATTCCCTTTACACCTCTCACGCTTTCCCGTGCCGCTCTTTTTAACCAGCAGCGCTGCCCCGACGCTCCCGCGGTGCAGCTCTTTTAGTGATGCGGGGCAGCGGCCACACCTGCTGCAGTACCTTTATTGTACCTCGTTTACCATGCTCAGCATTTCATTCCCTTTACACCTCTCACGCTTTCCGGACCCCTTTTTAACCAGCAGCACTGCCCCGACGCTCCCGCGGTGCAGCTCTTTTAGTGATGCGGGGCAGCGGCCACTCCTGCTGCTGTACCTTTATTGTACCTCGTTTACCATGCTCAGCATTTCATTCCCTTTACATCTCTCACGCTTTCCGGACCCCTTTTTAACCAGCAGCGCTGCCCCGACCGTCCCGCGGTGCACCTCTTTTAGTGATGCGGGGCAGCGGCCACACCTGCTGCAGTACCTTTTCAATATTTCTTAGACCATTTTCAATATTTTATTGCGCTCACACTTCCCAGCCTTTCCCATGCTGCTCTGTTTAACCAGCAGCGCTGCCCCGACGGTCCCGCGGTGCAGCTCTTTTAGTGATGCGGGGCAGCGGCCACTCCTGCTGCTGTACCTTTATTGTACCTCGTTTACCATGCTCAGCATTTCATTCCCTTTACACCTCTCACGCTTTCCGGACCCCTTTTTAGCCAGCAGCGCTGCCCCGACGCTCCCGCGGTGCAGCTCTTTTAGTGATGCGGGGCAGCGGCCACACCTGCTGCAGTACCTTTATTGTACCTCGTTTACCATGCTCAGCATTTCATTCCCTTTACACCTCTCAGCCTTTCCCGTGCCGCTCTTTTTCAACAGCAGCGCTGCCCCGACGGTCCCGCGGTGCAGCTCTTTTAGTCACACGGGGCAGCGGCCACACCTGCTGCTGTACCTTTATTGTACCTCGTTTACCATGCTCAGCATTTCATTCCCTTTACACCTCTCACGCTTTCCGGACCCCTTTTTAGCCAGCAGCGCTGCCCCGACGGTCCCGCGGTGCAGCTCTTTTAGTCACACGGGGCAGCGGCCACACCTGCTGCTGTACCTTTATTGTACCTCGTTTACCATGCTCAGCATTTCATTCCCTTTACACCTCTCACGCTTTCCGGACCCCTTTTTAACCAGCAGCGCTGCCCCGACGCTCCCGCGGTGCAGCTCTTTTAGTGACACGGGGCAGCGGCCACACCTGCTGCAGTACCTTTATTGTACCTCGTTTACCATGCTCAGCATTTCATTCCCTTTACACCTCTCAGCCTTTCCCGTGCCGCTCTTTTTAACCAGCAGCGCTGCGCCGACGGTCCCGCGGTGCAGCTCTTTTAGTCACACGGGGCAGCGGCCACACCTGCTGCTGTACCTTTATTGTACCTCGTTTACCATGCTCAGCATTTCATTCCCTTTACACCTCTCAGCCTTTCCAGTGCCGCTCTTTTTAACCACCAGCGCTGCCCCGACGGTCCCGCGGTGCAGCTCTTTTAGTGATGCGGAGCAGCGGCCACTCCTGCTGCTGTACCTTTATTGTACCTCGTTTACCATGCTCAGCATTTTATTCCCTTTACACCTCTCACGCTTTCCGGACCCCTTTTTAACCAGCAGCGCTGCCCCGACGCTCCCGCGGTGCAGCTCTTTTAGTGACACGGGGCAGCTACACCTGCTGCTGTACCTTTATTGTACCTCGTTTACCATGCTCAGCATTTCATTCCCTTTACACCTCTCAGCCTTTCCCGTGCCGCTCTTTTTAACCAGCAGCGCTGCCCCGACGCTCCCGCGGTGCAGCTCTTTTAGTGACGCGGGGCAGCGGCCACACCTGCTGCAGTACCTTTATTGTACCTCGTTTACCATGCTCAGCATTTCATTCCCTTTACACCTCTCACGCTTTCCGGACCCCTTTTTAACCAGCAGCGCTGCCCCGACGGTCCCGCGGTGCAGCTCTTTTAGTGACGCGGGGCAGCGGCCACACCTGCTGCTGTACCTTTATTGTACCTCGTTTACCATGCTCAGCATTTCATTCCCTTTACACCTCTCACGCTTTCCGGACCCCTTTTTAACCAGCAGCACTGCCCCGACGGTCCCGCGGTGCAGCTCTTTTAGTGATGCGGGGCAGCGGCCACTCCTGCTGCTGTACCTTTACAATATTTCTTAGACCATTGTCAATACTTTATTGCGCTGACGTTTCTCAGCCTTTCCCGTGCTGCTCTGTTTAACCAGCAGCGCTGCCCCGACGCTCCCGCGGTGCAGCTCCCTTAGTGACACGGGGCAGGGGCCGAGAGCCCTCTAGGTGCGGCTCCTCTATAGCACTTTACCGTTTTCTATTTTACTTCATTGGCACCTCGCGCGTTGCGCCGGGCGCCTCATTCGGGGACATGCGCCGGCTCCCACAGCGCCCCGCCCGCCGCCGCTCCCCGGGGGCCTCCCCGCTGCTCTCGGGAGATCGCACACCGCACGCGGCCCAAGCCCCGTCTCGCCGACGGCACTCACCACCCGCCGCCCGCCGCCGCGTTCTCCCGCTCCCTACCGGCACGAAGCGGCGCTGCCGATGACGGAGCCGATGCGCGGCTGCCACGCCGCTCTCTCCGCGCCTCAGGGCCGGCGCCTTCGGCCGCACACGGCGGCGTCCCCGCATCCGGGCCAGCCCGCGGAGCTCCTGCCGCCGCCGCCGCCGCCCCCCGACTGAGGGGCCGCGACGCCGGCGCCCCCTTTTATACTCCGCACCCCCTTTTCCCGCCACTGCCGCGGTGGGCTCCCCCCGCCTCAAAATCGCCCAGAAGCGCCCGAGGCGGGAACGGCGCAGCCCCACCGGCGCCTCGGAGAAGCTCTTCTAGTGACAAGGAGCAGCGGCCACCCCTCCTGCTGCAGTACCTTTATTGTACCTCGTTTACCATGCTCAGCATTTTATTCCCTTTACACCTCTCACGCTTTCCGGACCCCTTTTTAACCAGCAGCGCTGCCCCGACGGTCCCGCGGTGCAGCTCTTTTAGTGACGCGGGGCAGCGGCCACACCTGCTGCAGTACCTTTACAGTATTTCTTAGACCATTGTCAATATTTTATTGCGCTCACACTTCCCAGCCTTTCCAGTGCCGCTCTGTTTAACCAGCAGCGCTGCCCCGACCGTCCCGCGGTGCAGCTCTTTTAGTGATGCGGGGCAGCGGCCACACCTGCTGCAGTACCTTTATTGTACCTCGTTTACCATGCTCAGCATTTTATTCCCTTTACACCTCTCACGCTTTCCGGACCCCTTTTTAACCAGCAGCGCTGCCCCGACCGTCCCGCGGTGCAGCTCTTTTAGTGATGCGGGGCAGCGGCCACTCCTGCTGCAGTACCTTTACAATATTTCTTAGACCACTGTCAATATTTTATTCCGCTCACACTTCCCGGCCTTTCCGTGCTGCTCTTTTTAACCAGCAGCGCTGCCCCGACGCTCCCGCGGTGCAGCTCTTTTAGTGATGCGGGGCAGCGGCCACACCTGCTGCAGTATCTTTATTGTACCTCTTTTACCATGCTCAGCATTTCATTCCCTTTACACCTCTCACGCTTTCCGGACCCCTTTTTAACCAGCAGCGCTGCCCCGACCGTCCCGCGGTGCAGCTCTTTTAGTGATGCGGGGCAGCGGCCACTCCTGCTGCAGTACCTTTACAATATTTCTTAGACCACTGTCAATATTTTATTCCGCTCACACTTCCCGGCCTTTCCGTGCTGCTCTTTTTAACCAGCAGCGCTGCCCCGACGCTCCCGCGGTGCAGCTCTTTTAGTGATGCGGGGCAGCGGCCACACCTGCTGCAGTATCTTTATTGTACCTCTTTTACCATGCTCAGCATTTCATTCCCTTTACACCTCTCACGCTTTCCGGACCCCTTTTTAACCAGCAGCACTGCCCCGACGCTCCCGCGGTGCAGCTCTTTTAGTGACACGGGGCAGCGGCCACACCTGCTGCTGTACCTTTATTGTACCTCGTTTACCATGCTCAGCATTTCATTCCCTTTACACCTCTCAGCCTTTCCCGTGCCGCTCTTTTTAACCAGCAGCGCTGCCCCGACGCTCCCGCGGTGCAGCTCTTTTAGTCACACGGGGCAGCGGCCACACCTGCTGCTGTACCTTTATTGTACCTCGTTTACCATGCTCAGCATTTCATTCCCTTTACACCTCTCACGCTTTCCGGACCCCTTTTTAACCAGCAGCGCTGCCCCGACGGTCCCGCGGTGCAGCTCTTTTAGTGATGCGGGGCAGCGGCCACACCTGCTGCAGTACCTTTATTGTACCTCGTTTACCATGCTCAGCATTTTATTCCCTTTACACCTCTCACGCTTTCCCGTGCCGCTCTTTTTAACCAGCAGCACTGCCCCGACGCTCCCGCGGTGCAGCTCTTTTAGTGACACGGGGCAGCTACACCTGCTGCTGTACCTTTATTGTACCTCGTTTACCATGCTCAGCATTTCATTCCCTTTACACCTCTCACGCTTTCCGGACCCCTTTTTAGCCAGCAGCGCTGCCCCGACGGTCCCGCGGTGCAGCTCTTTTAGTGATGCGGGGCAGCGGCCACTCCTGCTGCAGTACCTTTATTGTACCTCGTTTACCATGCTCAGCATTTCATTCCCTTTACACCTCTCAGCCTTTCCCGTGCCGCTCTTTTTCAACAGCAGCGCTGCCCCGACGGTCCCGCGGTGCAGCTCTTTTAGTCACACGGGGCAGCGGCCACACCTGCTGCAGTACCTTTATTGTACCTCGTTTACCATGCTCAGCATTTCATTCCCTTTACACCTCTCACGCTTTCCGGACCCCTTTTTAACCAGCAGCGCTGCCCCGACGCTCCCGAGGTGCAGCTCTTTTAGTGATGCGGGGCAGCGGCCACTCCTGCTGCAGTACCTTTATTGTACCTCGTTTACCATGCTCAGCATTTCATTCCCTTTACACCTCTCACGCTTTCCGGACCCCTTTTTAACCAGCAGCGCTGCCCCGACGGTCCCGCGGTGCAGCTCTTTTAGTGATGCGGGGCAGCGGCCACTCCTGCTGCTGTACCTTTATTGTACCTCGTTTACCATTCTCAGCATTTTATTCCCTTTACACCTCTCACGCTTTCCCGTGCCGCTCCTTTTAACCAGCAGCGCTGCCCCGACGCTCCCGCGGTGCAGCTCTTTTAGTGACACGGGGCAGCGGCCACACCTGCTGCTGTACCTTTATTGTACCTCGTTTACCATGCTCAGCATTTCATTCCCTTTACACCTCTCAGCCTTTCCCGTGCCGCTCTTTTTAACCAGCAGCGCTGCCCCGACGGTCCCGCGGTGCAGCTCTTTTAGTGACGCGGGGCAGCGGCCACACCTGCTGCTGTACCTTTATTGTACCTCGTTTACCATGCTCAGCATTTCATTCCCTTTACACCTCTCACGCTTTCCGGACCCCTTTTTAACCAGCAGCACTGCCCCGACGGTCCCGCGGTGCAGCTCTTTTAGTGATGCGGGGCAGCGGCCACTCCTGCTGCTGTACCTTTATTGTACCTCGTTTACCATGCTCAGCATTTCATTCCCTTTACACCTCTCAGCCTTTCCCGTGCTGCTCTTTTTAACCAGCAGCGCTGCCCCGACGGTCCCGCGGTGCAGCTCTTTTAGTCACACGGGGCAGCGGCCACACCTGCTGCTGTACCTTTATTGTACCTCGTTTACCATGCTCAGCATTTCATTCCCTTTACACCTCTCACGCTTTCCGGACCCCTTTTTAACCAGCAGCGCTGCCCCGACCGTCCCGCGGTGCAGCTCTTTTAGTGATGCGGGGCAGCGGCCACTCCTGCTGCTGTACCTTTACAATATTTCTTAGACCATTGTCAATACTTTATTGCGCTGACGTTTCTCAGCCTTTCCCGTGCTGCTCTGTTTAACCAGCAGCGCTGCCCCGACGCTCCCGCGGTGCAGCTCCCTTAGTGACACGGGGCAGGGGCCGAGAGCCCTCTAGGTGCGGCTCCTCTATAGCACTTTACCGTTTTCTATTTTATTTCATTGGCACCTCGCGCGTTGCGCCGGGCGCCTCATTCGGGGACATGCGCCGGCTCCCACAGCGCCCCGCCCGCCGCCGCTCCCCGGGGGCCTCCCCGCTGCTCTCGGGAGATCGCACACCGCACGCGGCCCAAGCCCCGTCTCGCCGACGGCACTCACCACCCGCCGCCCGCCGCCGCGTTCTCCCGCTCCCTACCGGCACGAAGCGGCGCTGCCGATGACGGAGCCGATGCGCGGCTGCCACGCCGCTCTCTCCGCGCCTCAGGGCCGGCGCCTTCGGCCGCACAGGGCGGCGTCCCCGCATCCGGGCCAGCCCGCGGAGCTCCTGCCGCCGCCGCCGCCGCCCCCCGACTGAGGGGCCGCGACGCCGGCGCCCCCTTTTATACTCCGCACCCCCTTTTCCCGCCACTGCCGCGGTGGGCTCCCCCCGCCTCAAAATCGCCCAGAAGCGCCCGAGGCGGGAACGGCGCAGCCCCACCGGCGCCTCGGAGAAGCTCTTCTAGTGACAAGGAGCAGCGGCCACCCCTCCTGCTGCAGTACCTTTATTGTACCTCGTTTACCATGCTCAGCATTTTATTCCCTTTACACCTCTCACGCTTTCCGGACCCCTTTTTAACCAGCAGCGCTGCCCCGACGGTCCCGCGGTGCAGCTCTTTTAGTGATGCGGGGCAGCGGCCACACCTGCTGCTGTACCTTTATTGTACCTCTTTTACCATGCTCAGCATTTCATTCCCTTTACACCTCTCAGCCTTTCCCGTGCCGCTCTTTTTAACCAGCAGCGCTGCCCCGACGCTCCCGCGGTGCAGCTCTTTTAGTCACACGGGGCAGCGGCCACTCCTGCTGCAGTACCTTTATTGTACCTCGTTTACCATGCTCAGCATTTCATTCCCTTTACACCTCTCAGCCTTTCCCGTGCCGCTCTTTTTAACCAGCAGCGCTGCCCCGACGGTCCCGCGGTGCAGCTCTTTTAGTGACGCGGGGCAGCGGCCACTCCTGCTGCTGTACCTTTACAATATTTCTTAGACCATTGTCAATATTTTATTCTGCTCACACTTCCCAGCCTTTCCCATGCTGCTCTGTTTAACCAGCAGCGCTGCCCCGACGCTCCCGCGGTGCAGCTCTTTTAGTGATGCGGGGCAGCGGCCACACCTGCTGCAGTACCTTTATTGTACCTCGTTTACCATGCTCAGCATTTTATTCCCTTTACACCTCTCACGCTTTCCGGACCCCTTTTTAGCCAGCAGCACTGCCCCGACGCTCACGCGGTGCAGCTCTTTTAGTGATGCGGGGCAGCGGCCACTCCTGCTGCTGTACCTTTATTGTACCTCGTTTACCATGCTCAGCATTTCATTCCCTTTACACCTCTCACGCTTTCCGGACCCCTTTTTAGCCAGCAGCACTGCCCCGACGCTCACGCGGTGCAGCTCTTTTAGTGATGCGGGGCAGCGGCCACTCCTGCTGCAGTATCTTTATTGTACCTCTTTTACCATGCTCAGCATTTCATTCCCTTTACACCTCTCACGCTTTCCGGACCCCTTTTTAGCCAGCAGCGCTGCCCCGACGGTCCCGCGGTGCAGCTCTTTTAGTCACACGGGGCAGCGGCCACACCTGCTGCAGTACCTTTATTGTACCTCGTTTACCAGGCTCAGCATTTCATTCCCTTTACACCTCTCACGCTTTCCGGACCCCTTTTTAACCAGCAGAGCTGCCCCGACGGTCCCGCGGTGCAGCTCTTTTAGTGATGCGGAGCAGCGGCCACTCCTGCTGCTGTACCTTTATTGTACCTCGTTTACCATGCTCAGCATTTCATTCCCTTTACACCTCTCAGCCTTTCCCATGCTGCTCTGTTTAACCAGCAGCGCTGCCCCGACGCTCCCGCGGTGCAGCTCTTTTAGTGATGCGGGGCAGCGGCCACTCCTGCTGCAGTATCTTTATTGAACCTCTTTTACCATGCTCAGCATTTTATTCCCTTTACACCTTTCACGCATTCCGGACCCCTTTTTAACCTGCAGCGCTGCCCCGACCGTCCCGCGGTGCAGCTCTTTTAGTGACGCGGGGCAGCGGCCACACCTGCTGCAGTACCTTTATTGTACCTCGTTTACCATGCTCAGCATTTTATTCCCTTTACACCTCTCAGCCTTTCCCGTGCCGCTCTTTTTAACCAGCAGCGCTGCCCCGACGCTCCCGCGGTGCAGCTCTTTTAGTGACGCGGGGCAGCGGCCACACCTGCTGCTGTACCTTTATTGTACCTCGTTTACCATGCTCAGCATTTCATTCTCTTTACACCTCTCACGCTTTCCGGACCCCTTTTTAACCAGCAGCACTGCCCCGACGCTCCCGCGGTGCAGCTCTTTTAGTGACACGGGGCAGCTACACCTGCTGCTGTACCTTTATTGTACCTCGTTTACCATGCTCAGCATTTTATTCCCTTTACACCTCTCACGCTTTCCGGACCCCTTTTTAACCAGCAGCGCTGCCCCGACGGTCCCGCGGTGCAGCTCTTTTAGTGATGCGGGGCAGCGGCCACACCTGCTGCAGTACCTTTATTGTACCTCGTTTACCATGCTCAGCATTTTATTCCCTTTACACCTCTCAGCCTTTCCCGTGCCGCTCTTTTTAACCAGCAGCGCTGCCCCGACGCTCCCGCGGTGCAGCTCTTTTAGTCACACGGGGCAGCGGCCACTCCTGCTGCAGTACCTTTACAGTATTTCTTAGACCATTGTCAATATTTTATTGCGCTCACACTTCCCAGCCTTTCCAGTGCCGCTCTGTTTAACCAGCAGCGCTGCCCCGACCGTCCCGCGGTGCAGCTCTTTTAGTGATGCGGGGCAGCGGCCACACCTGCTGCAGTACCTTTATTGTACCTCGTTTACCATGCTCAGCATTTCATTCCCTTTACACCTCTCACGCTTTCCGGACCCCTTTTTAACCAGCAGCGCTGCCCCGACGCTCCCGAGGTGCAGCTCTTTTAGTGATGCGGGGCAGCGGCCACTCCTGCTGCAGTATCTTTATTGTACCTCTTTTACCATGCTCAGCATTTCATTCCCTTTACACCTCTCACGCTTTCCGGACCCCTTTTTAGCCAGCAGCGCTGCCCCGACGGTCCCGCGGTGCAGCTCTTTTAGTCACACGGGGCAGCGGCCACACCTGCTGCAGTACCTTTATTGTACCTCGTTTACCAGGCTCAGCATTTTATTCCCTTTACACCTCTCACGCTTTCCCGTGCCGCTCTTTTTAACCAGCAGCGCTGCCCCGACGCTCCCGCGGTGCAGCTCTTTTAGTGATGCGGGGCAGCGGCCACACCTGCTGCTGTACCTTTACAGTATTTCTTAAACCATTGTCAATATTTTATTGCGCTCACACTTCCAGGCCTTTCCAATGCTGCTCTGTTTAACCAGCAGCGCTGCCCCGACGCTCCCGAGGTGCAGCTCTTTTAGTGATGCGGGGCAGCGGCCACACCTGCTGCAGTACCTTTATTGTACCTCGTTTACCATGCCCAGCATTTCATTCCCTTTACACCTCTCACGCTTTCCGGACCCCTTTTTAACCAGCAGCACTGCCCCGACGCTCCCGCGGTGCAGCTCTTTTAGTGATGCGGGGCAGCGGCCACTCCTGCTGCTGTACCTTTATTGTACCTCGTTTACCATGCTCAGCATTTCATTCCCTTTACATCTCTCACGCTTTCCGGACCCCTTTTTAACCAGCAGCGCTGCCCCGACCGTCCCGCGGTGCACCTCTTTTAGTGATGCGGGGCAGCGGCCACACCTGCTGCAGTACCTTTTCAATATTTCTTAGACCATTTTCAATATTTTATTGCGCTCACACTTCCCAGCCTTTCCCATGCTGCTCTGTTTAACCAGCAGCGCTGCCCCGACGGTCCCGCGGTGCAGCTCTTTTAGTGATGCGGGGCAGCGGCCACTCCTGCTGCAGTACCTTTATTGTACCTCGTTTACCATGCTCAGCATTTCATTCCCTTTACACCTCTCACGCTTTCCGGACCCCTTTTTAGCCAGCAGCGCTGCCCCGACGCTCCCGCGGTGCAGCTCTTTTAGTGATGCGGGGCAGCGGCCACTCCTGCTGCAGTACCTTTATTGTACCTCGTTTACCATGCTCAGCATTTCATTCCCTTTACACCTCTCAGCCTTTCCCGTGCCGCTCTTTTTAACCAGCAGCGCTGCCCCGACGGTCCCGCGGTGCAGCTCTTTTAGTCACACGGGGCAGCGGCCACACCTGCTGCAGTACCTTTATTGTACCTCGTTTACCATGCTCAGCATTTCATTCCCTTTACACCTCTCACGCTTTCCGGACCCCTTTTTAACCAGCAGCGCTGCCCCGACGGTCCCGCGGTGCAGCTCTTTTAGTGATGCGGGGCAGCGGCCACACCTGCTGCAGTACCTTTATTGTACCTCGTTTACCATGCTCAGCATTTCATTCCCTTTACACCTCTCACGCTTTCCGGACCCCTTTTTAGCCAGCAGCGCTGCCCCGACGCTCCCGCGGTGCAGCTCTTTTAGTGATGCGGGGCAGCGGCCACACCTGCTGCAGTACCTTTATTGTACCTCGTTTACCATGCTCAGCATTTCATTCCCTTTACACCTCTCAGCCTTTCCCGTGCCGCTCTTTTTCAACAGCAGCGCTGCCCCGACGGTCCCGCGGTGCAGCTCTTTTAGTCACACGGGGCAGCGGCCACACCTGCTGCTGTACCTTTATTGTACCTCGTTTACCATGCTCAGCATTTCATTCCCTTTACACCTCTCACGCTTTCCGGACCCCTTTTTAACCAGCAGCACTGCCCCGACGGTCCCGCGGTGCAGCTCTTTTAGTGATGCGGGGCAGCGGCCACTCCTGTTGCTGTACCTTTATTATACCTCTTTTACCATGCTCAGCATTTCATTCCCTTTACACCTCTCAGCCTTTCCCGTGCTGCTCTTTTTAACCAGCAGCGCTGCCCCGACGCTCCCGCGGTGCAGCTCTTTTAGTGACACGGGGCAGCGGCTACACCTGCTGCTGTACCTTTATTGTACCTCGTTTACCATGCTCAGCATTTCATTCCCTTTACACCTCTCACGCTTTCCGGACCCCTTTTTAACCAGCAGCGCTGCCCCGACGGTCCCGCGGTGCAGCTCTTTTACTGACGCGGGGCAGCGGCCACTCCTGCTGCAGTACCTTTATTGTACCTCTTTTACCATGCTCAGCATTTCATTCCCTTTACACCTCTCACGCTTTCCGGACCCCTTTTTAACCAGCAGCGCTGCCCCGACGCTCCCGCGGTGCAGCTCTTTTAGTGACACGGGGCAGCGGCCACACCTGGTGCAGTACCTTTACAGTATTTCTTAGACCATTGTCAATATTTTATTGCGCTCACACTTCCAGGCCTTTCCCATGCTGCTCTGTTTAACCAGCAGCGCTGCCCCGACGCTCCCGCGGTGCAGCTCTTTTAGTGACACGGGGCAGCGGCCACACCTGCTGCAGTACCTTTATTGTACCTCGTTTACCATGCTCAGCATTTCATTCCCTTTACACCTCTCACGCTTTCCGGACCCCTTTTTAACCAGCAGCGCTGCCCCGACGCTCCCGAGGTGCAGCTCTTTTAGTGATGCGGGGCAGCGGCCACTCCTGCTGCAGTACCTTTATTGTACCTCGTTTACCATGCTCAGCATTTCATTCCCTTTACACCTCTCACGCTTTCCGGACCCCTTTTTAACCAGCAGCGCTGCCCCGACGGTCCCGCGGTGCAGCTCTTTTAGTGATGCGGGGCAGCGGCCACTCCTGCTGCTGTACCTTTATTGTACCTCGTTTACCATTCTCAGCATTTTATTCCCTTTACACCTCTCACGCTTTCCCGTGCCGCTCCTTTTAACCAGCAGCGCTGCCCCGACGCTCCCGCGGTGCAGCTCTTTTAGTGACACGGGGCAGCGGCCACACCTGCTGCTGTACCTTTATTGTACCTCGTTTACCATGCTCAGCATTTCATTCCCTTTACACCTCTCAGCCTTTCC
This sequence comes from Coloeus monedula, assembly GCF_965178545.1. Classification (NCBI taxonomy): domain Eukaryota; kingdom Metazoa; phylum Chordata; class Aves; order Passeriformes; family Corvidae; genus Coloeus; species Coloeus monedula. Next base: position 37,561 of record NW_028120646.1, on the reverse strand, counting down.
CGTGCCGCTCTTTTTAACCAGCAGCGCTGCCCCGACGGTCCCGCGGTGCAGCTCTTTTAGTGACGCGGGGCAGCGGCCACACCTGCTGCTGTACCTTTATTGTACCTCGTTTACCATGCTCAGCATTTCATTCCCTTTACACCTCTCACGGTTTCCGGACCCCTTTTTAACCAGCAGCACTGCCCCGACGGTCCCGCGGTGCAGCTCTTTTAGTGATGCGGGGCAGCGGCCACTCCTGCTGCTGTACCTTTATTGTACCTCGTTTACCATGCTCAGCATTTCATTCCCTTTACACCTCTCAGCCTTTCCCGTGCTGCTCTTTTTAACCAGCAGCGCTGCCCCGACGGTCCCGCGGTGCAGCTCTTTTAGTCACACGGGGCAGCGGCCACACCTGCTGCTGTACCTTTATTGTACCTCGTTTACCATGCTCAGCATTTCATTCCCTTTACACCTCTCACGCTTTCCGGACCCCTTTTTAACCAGCAGCGCTGCCCCGACCGTCCCGCGGTGCAGCTCTTTTAGTGATGCGGGGCAGCGGCCACTCCTGCTGCTGTACCTTTACAATATTTCTTAGACCATTGTCAATACTTTATTGCGCTGACGTTTCTCAGCCTTTCCCGTGCTGCTCTGTTTAACCAGCAGCGCTGCCCCGACGCTCCCGCGGTGCAGCTCCCTTAGTGACACGGGGCAGGGGCCGAGAGCCCTCTAGGTGCGGCTCCTCTATAGCACTTTACCGTTTTCTATTTTATTTCATTGGCACCTCGCGCGTTGCGCCGGGCGCCTCATTCGGGGACATGCGCCGGCTCCCACAGCGCCCCGCCCGCCGCCGCTCCCCGGGGGCCTCCCCGCTGCTCTCGGGAGATCGCACACCGCACGCGGCCCAAGCCCCGTCTCGCCGACGGCACTCACCACCCGCCGCCCGCCGCCGCGTTCTCCCGCTCCCTACCGGCACGAAGCGGCGCTGCCGATGACGGAGCCGATGCGCGGCTGCCACGCCGCTCTCTCCGCGCCTCAGGGCCGGCGCCTTCGGCCGCACACGGCGGCGTCCCCGCATCCGGGCCAGCCCGCGGAGCTCCTGCCGCCGCCGCCGCCGCCCCCCGACTGAGGGGCCGCGACGCCGGCGCCCCCTTTTATACTCCGCACCCCCTTTTCCCGCCACTGCCGCGGTGGGCTCCCCCCGCCTCAAAATCGCCCAGAAGCGCCCGAGGCGGGAACGGCGCAGCCCCACCGGCGCCTCGGAGAAGCTCTTCTAGTGACAAGGAGCAGCGGCCACCCCTCCTGCTGCAGTACCTTTATTGTACCTCGTTTACCATGCTCAGCATTTTATTCCCTTTACACCTCTCACGCTTTCCGGACCCCTTTTTAACCAGCAGCGCTGCCCCGACGGTCCCGCGGTGCAGCTCTTTTAGTGATGCGGGGCAGCGGCCACACCTGCTGCTGTACCTTTATTGTACCTCTTTTACCATGCTCAGCATTTCATTCCCTTTACACCTCTCAGCCTTTCCCGTGCCGCTCTTTTTAACCAGCAGCGCTGCCCCGACGCTCCCGCGGTGCAGCTCTTTTAGTCACACGGGGCAGCGGCCACTCCTGCTGCAGTACCTTTATTGTACCTCGTTTACCATGCTCAGCATTTCATTCCCTTTACACCTCTCAGCCTTTCCCGTGCCGCTCTTTTTAACCAGCAGCGCTGCCCCGACGGTCCCGCGGTGCAGCTCTTTTAGTGACGCGGGGCAGCGGCCACTCCTGCTGCTGTACCTTTACAATATTTCTTAGACCATTGTCAATATTTTATTCTGCTCACACTTCCCAGCCTTTCCCATGCTGCTCTGTTTAACCAGCAGCGCTGCCCCGACGCTCCCGCGGTGCAGCTCTTTTAGTGATGCGGGGCAGCGGCCACACCTGCTGCAGTACCTTTATTGTACCTCGTTTACCATGCTCAGCATTTTATTCCCTTTACACCTCTCACGCTTTCCGGACCCCTTTTTAGCCAGCAGCACTGCCCCGACGCTCACGCGGTGCAGCTCTTTTAGTGATGCGGGGCAGCGGCCACTCCTGCTGCTGTACCTTTATTGTACCTCGTTTACCATGCTCAGCATTTCATTCCCTTTACACCTCTCACGCTTTCCGGACCCCTTTTTAGCCAGCAGCACTGCCCCGACGCTCACGCGGTGCAGCTCTTTTAGTGATGCGGGGCAGCGGCCACTCCTGCTGCAGTATCTTTATTGTACCTCTTTTACCATGCTCAGCATTTCATTCCCTTTACACCTCTCACGCTTTCCGGACCCCTTTTTAGCCAGCAGCGCTGCCCCGACGGTCCCGCGGTGCAGCTCTTTTAGTCACACGGGGCAGCGGCCACACCTGCTGCAGTACCTTTATTGTACCTCGTTTACCAGGCTCAGCATTTCATTCCCTTTACACCTCTCACGCTTTCCGGACCCCTTTTTAACCAGCAGAGCTGCCCCGACGGTCCCGCGGTGCAGCTCTTTTAGTGATGCGGAGCAGCGGCCACTCCTGCTGCTGTACCTTTATTGTACCTCGTTTACCATGCTCAGCATTTCATTCCCTTTACACCTCTCAGCCTTTCCCATGCTGCTCTGTTTAACCAGCAGCGCTGCCCCGACGCTCCCGCGGTGCAGCTCTTTTAGTGATGCGGGGCAGCGGCCACTCCTGCTGCAGTATCTTTATTGAACCTCTTTTACCATGCTCAGCATTTTATTCCCTTTACACCTTTCACGCATTCCGGACCCCTTTTTAACCTGCAGCGCTGCCCCGACCGTCCCGCGGTGCAGCTCTTTTAGTGACGCGGGGCAGCGGCCACACCTGCTGCAGTACCTTTATTGTACCTCGTTTACCATGCTCAGCATTTTATTCCCTTTACACCTCTCAGCCTTTCCCGTGCCGCTCTTTTTAACCAGCAGCGCTGCCCCGACGCTCCCGCGGTGCAGCTCTTTTAGTGACGCGGGGCAGCGGCCACACCTGCTGCTGTACCTTTATTGTACCTCGTTTACCATGCTCAGCATTTCATTCTCTTTACACCTCTCACGCTTTCCGGACCCCTTTTTAACCAGCAGCACTGCCCCGACGCTCCCGCGGTGCAGCTCTTTTAGTGACACGGGGCAGCTACACCTGCTGCTGTACCTTTATTGTACCTCGTTTACCATGCTCAGCATTTTATTCCCTTTACACCTCTCACGCTTTCCGGACCCCTTTTTAACCAGCAGCGCTGCCCCGACGGTCCCGCGGTGCAGCTCTTTTAGTGATGCGGGGCAGCGGCCACACCTGCTGCAGTACCTTTATTGTACCTCGTTTACCATGCTCAGCATTTTATTCCCTTTACACCTCTCAGCCTTTCCCGTGCCGCTCTTTTTAACCAGCAGCGCTGCCCCGACGCTCCCGCGGTGCAGCTCTTTTAGTCACACGGGGCAGCGGCCACACCTGCTGCAGTACCTTTACAGTATTTCTTAGACCATTGTCAATATTTTATTGCGCTCACACTTCCCAGCCTTTCCAGTGCCGCTCTGTTTAACCAGCAGCGCTGCCCCGACCGTCCCGCGGTGCAGCTCTTTTAGTGATGCGGGGCAGCGGCCACACCTGCTGCAGTACCTTTATTGTACCTCGTTTACCATGCTCAGCATTTCATTCCCTTTACACCTCTCACGCTTTCCGGACCCCTTTTTAACCAGCAGCGCTGCCCCGACGCTCCCGAGGTGCAGCTCTTTTAGTGATGCGGGGCAGCGGCCACTCCTGCTGCAGTATCTTTATTGTACCTCTTTTACCATGCTCAGCATTTCATTCCCTTTACACCTCTCACGCTTTCCGGACCCCTTTTTGGCCAGCAGCGCTGCCCCGACGGTCCCGCGGTGCAGCTCTTTTAGTGATGCGGGGCAGCGGCCACTCCTGCTGCAGTACGTTTATTGTACCTCGTTTACCATGCTCAGCATTTTATTCCCTTTACACCTCTCACGCTTTCCCGTGCCGCTCTTTTTAACCAGCAGCGCTGCCCCGACGCTCCCGCGGTGCAGCTCTTTTAGTGATGCGGGGCAGCGGCCACACCTGCTGCAGTACCTTTATTGTACCTCGTTTACCATGCTCAGCATTTCATTCCCTTTACACCTCTCACGCTTTCCGGACCCCTTTTTAACCAGCAGCACTGCCCCGACGCTCCCGCGGTGCAGCTCTTTTAGTGATGCGGGGCAGCGGCCACTCCTGCTGCTGTACCTTTATTGTACCTCGTTTACCATGCTCAGCATTTCATTCCCTTTACATCTCTCACGCTTTCCGGACCCCTTTTTAACCAGCAGCGCTGCCCCGACCGTCCCGCGGTGCACCTCTTTTAGTGATGCGGGGCAGCGGCCACACCTGCTGCAGTACCTTTTCAATATTTCTTAGACCATTTTCAATATTTTATTGCGCTCACACTTCCCAGCCTTTCCCATGCTGCTCTGTTTAACCAGCAGCGCTGCCCCGACGGTCCCGCGGTGCAGCTCTTTTAGTGATGCGGGGCAGCGGCCACTCCTGCTGCTGTACCTTTATTGTACCTCGTTTACCATGCTCAGCATTTCATTCCCTTTACACCTCTCACGCTTTCCGGACCCCTTTTTAGCCAGCAGCGCTGCCCCGACGCTCCCGCGGTGCAGCTCTTTTAGTGATGCGGGGCAGCGGCCACACCTGCTGCAGTACCTTTATTGTACCTCGTTTACCATGCTCAGCATTTCATTCCCTTTACACCTCTCAGCCTTTCCCGTGCCGCTCTTTTTCAACAGCAGCGCTGCCCCGACGGTCCCGCGGTGCAGCTCTTTTAGTCACACGGGGCAGCGGCCACACCTGCTGCTGTACCTTTATTGTACCTCGTTTACCATGCTCAGCATTTCATTCCCTTTACACCTCTCACGCTTTCCGGACCCCTTTTTAGCCAGCAGCGCTGCCCCGACGGTCCCGCGGTGCAGCTCTTTTAGTCACACGGGGCAGCGGCCACACCTGCTGCTGTACCTTTATTGTACCTCGTTTACCATGCTCAGCATTTCATTCCCTTTACACCTCTCACGCTTTCCGGACCCCTTTTTAACCAGCAGCGCTGCCCCGACGCTCCCGCGGTGCAGCTCTTTTAGTGACACGGGGCAGCGGCCACACCTGCTGCAGTACCTTTATTGTACCTCGTTTACCATGCTCAGCATTTCATTCCCTTTACACCTCTCAGCCTTTCCCGTGCCGCTCTTTTTAACCAGCAGCGCTGCGCCGACGGTCCCGCGGTGCAGCTCTTTTAGTCACACGGGGCAGCGGCCACACCTGCTGCTGTACCTTTATTGTACCTCGTTTACCATGCTCAGCATTTCATTCCCTTTACACCTCTCAGCCTTTCCAGTGCCGCTCTTTTTAACCACCAGCGCTGCCCCGACGGTCCCGCGGTGCAGCTCTTTTAGTGATGCGGAGCAGCGGCCACTCCTGCTGCTGTACCTTTATTGTACCTCGTTTACCATGCTCAGCATTTTATTCCCTTTACACCTCTCACGCTTTCCGGACCCCTTTTTAACCAGCAGCGCTGCCCCGACGCTCCCGCGGTGCAGCTCTTTTAGTGACACGGGGCAGCTACACCTGCTGCTGTACCTTTATTGTACCTCGTTTACCATGCTCAGCATTTCATTCCCTTTACACCTCTCAGCCTTTCCCGTGCCGCTCTTTTTAACCAGCAGCGCTGCCCCGACGCTCCCGCGGTGCAGCTCTTTTAGTGACGCGGGGCAGCGGCCACACCTGCTGCAGTACCTTTATTGTACCTCGTTTACCATGCTCAGCATTTCATTCCCTTTACACCTCTCACGCTTTCCGGACCCCTTTTTAACCAGCAGCGCTGCCCCGACCGTCCCGCGGTGCAGCTCTTTTAGTGATGCGGGGCAGCGGCCACACCTGCTGCTGTACCTTTATTGTACCTCGTTTACCATGCTCAGCATTTCATTCCCTTTACACCTCTCACGCTTTCCGGACCCCTTTTTAACCAGCAGCGCTGCCCCGACGGTCCCGCGGTGCAGCTCTTTTAGTGATGCGGGGCAGCGGCCACACCTGCTGCAGTACCTTTATTGTACCTCGTTTACCATGCTCAGCATTTCATTCCCTTTACACCTCTCAGCCTTTCCCGTGCCGCTCTTTTTCAACAGCAGCGCTGCCCCGACGGTCCCGCGGTGCAGCTCTTTTAGTCACACGGGGCAACGGCCACACCTGCTGCTGTACCTTTATTGTACCTCGTTTACCATGCTCAGCATTTCATTCCCTTTACACCTCTCACGCTTTCCGGACCCCTTTTTAACCAGCAGCGCTGCCCCGACGCTCCCGCGGTGCAGCTCTTTTAGTGACGCGGGGCAGCGGCCACACCTGCTGCAGTACCTTTATTGTACCTCGTTTACCATGCTCAGCATTTCATTCCCTTTACACCTCTCACGCTTTCCGGACCCCTTTTTAACCAGCAGCGCTGCCCCGACCGTCCCGCGGTGCAGCTCTTTTAGTGATGCGGGGCAGCGGCCACACCTGCTGCTGTACCTTTATTGTACCTCGTTTACCATGCTCAGCATTTCATTCCCTTTACACCTCTCACGCTTTCCGGACCCCTTTTTAACCAGCAGCGCTGCCCCGACGGTCCCGCGGTGCAGCTCTTTTAGTGATGCGGGGCAGCGGCCACTCCTGCTGCAGTACCTTTATTGTACCTCGTTTACCATGCTCAGCATTTCATTCCCTTTACACCTCTCAGCCTTTCCCGTGCCGCTCTTTTTAACCAGCAGCGCTGCCCCGACGCTCCCGCGGTGCAGCTCTTTTAGTCACACGGGGCAGCGGCCACACCTGCTGCTGTACCTTTATTGTACCTCGTTTACCATGCTCAGCATTTCATTCCCTTTACACCTCTCACGCTTTCCGGACCCCTTTTTAACCAGCAGCGCTGCCCCGACGGTCCCGCGGTGCAGCTCTTTTAGTGATGCGGGGCAGCGGCCACACCTGCTGCAGTACCTTTATTGTACCTCGTTTACCATGCTCAGCATTTCATTCCCTTTACACCTCTCAGCCTTTCCCGTGCCGCTCTTTTTAACCAGCAGCGCTGCCCCGACGCTCCCGCGGTGCAGCTCTTTTAGTCACACGGGGCAGCGGCCACACCTGCTGCAGTACCTTTATTGTACCTCGTTTACCATGCTCAGCATTTCATTCCCTTTACACCTCTCACGCTTTCCGGACCCCTTTTTAACCAGCAGCGCTGCCCCGACGGTCCCGCGGTGCAGCTCTTTTAGTGATGCGGGGCAGCGGCCACACCTGCTGCAGTACCTTTATTGTACCTCGTTTACCATGCTCAGCATTTCATTCCCTTTACACCTCTCAGCCTTTCCCGTGCCGCTCTTTTTCAACAGCAGCGCTGCCCCGACGGTCCCGCGGTGCAGCTCTTTTAGTCACACGGGGCAGCGGCCACACCTGCTGCTGTACCTTTATTGTACCTCGTTTACCATGCTCAGCATTTCATTCCCTTTACACCTCTCACGCTTTCCGGACCCCTTTTTAACCAGCAGCGCTGCCCCGACGCTCCCGCGGTGCAGCTCTTTTAGTGACGCGGGGCAGCGGCCACACCTGCTGCAGTACCTTTATTGTACCTCGTTTACCATGCTCAGCATTTCATTCCCTTTACACCTCTCACGCTTTCCGGACCCCTTTTTAACCAGCAGCGCTGCCCCGACCGTCCCGCGGTGCAGCTCTTTTAGTGATGCGGGGCAGCGGCCACACCTGCTGCTGTACCTTTATTGTACCTCGTTTACCATGCTCAGCATTTCATTCCCTTTACACCTCTCACGCTTTCCGGACCCCTTTTTAACCAGCAGCGCTGCCCCGACGGTCCCGCGGTGCAGCTCTTTTAGTGATGCGGGGCAGCGGCCACTCCTGCTGCAGTACCTTTATTGTACCTCGTTTACCATGCTCAGCATTTCATTCCCTTTACACCTCTCAGCCTTTCCCGTGCCGCTCTTTTTAACCAGCAGCGCTGCCCCGACGCTCCCGCGGTGCAGCTCTTTTAGTCACACGGGGCAGCGGCCACACCTGCTGCAGTACCTTTATTGTACCTCGTTTACCATGCTCAGCATTTCATTCCCTTTACACCTCTCACGCTTTCCGGACCCCTTTTTAACCAGCAGCGCTGCCCCGACGGTCCCGCGGTGCAGCTCTTTTAGTGATGCGGGGCAGCGGCCACACCTGCTGCAGTACCTTTATTGTACCTCGTTTACCATGCTCAGCATTTCATTCCCTTTACACCTCTCAGCCTTTCCCGTGCCGCTCTTTTTCAACAGCAGCGCTGCCCCGACGGTCCCGCGGTGCAGCTCTTTTAGTCACACGGGGCAGCGGCCACACCTGCTGCTGTACCTTTATTGTACCTCGTTTACCATGCTCAGCATTTCATTCCCTTTACACCTCTCACGCTTTCCGGACCCCTTTTTAACCAGCAGCGCTGCCCCGACGCTCCCGAGGTGCAGCTCTTTTAGTGATGCGGGGCAGCGGCCACTCCTGCTGCAGTACCTTTATTGTACCTCTTTTACCATGCTCAGCATTTCATTCCCTTTACACCTCTCACGCTTTCCGGACCCCTTTTTAGCCAGCAGCGCTGCCCCGACGGTCCCGCGGTGCAGCTCTTTTAGTGATGCGGAGCAGCGGCCACACCTGCTGCAGTACCTTTATTGTACCTCGTTTACCATGCTCAGCATTTCATTCCCTTTACACCTCTCACGCTTTCCCGTGCCGCTCCTTTTAACCAGCAGCGCTGCCCCGACGCTCCCGCGGTGCAGCTCTTTTAGTGACACGGGGCAGCGGCCACACCTGGTGCAGTACCTTTACAGTATTTCTTAGACCATTGTCAATATTTTATTGCGCTCACACTTCCAGGCCTTTCCCATGCTGCTCTGTTTAACCAGCAGCGCTGCCCCGACGCTCCCGCGGTGCAGCTCTTTTAGTCACACGGGGCAGCGGCCACACCTGCTGCTGTACCTTTATTGTACCTCGTTTACCATGCTCAGCATTTCATTCCCTTTACACCTCTCAGCCTTTCCAGTGCCGCTCTTTTTAACCACCAGCGCTGCCCCGACGGTCCCGCGGTGCAGCTCTTTTAGTGATGCGGAGCAGCGGCCACTCCTGCTGCTGTACCTTTATTGTACCTCGTTTACCATGCTCAGCATTTTATTCCCTTTACACCTCTCACGCTTTCCGGACCCCTTTTTAACCAGCAGCGCTGCCCCGACCGTCCCGAGATGCAGCTCTTTTAGTGATGCGGGGCAGCGGCCACTCCTGCTGCAGTATCTTTATTGTACCTCTTTTACCATGCTCAGCATTTCATTCCCTTTACACCTCTCAGCCTTTCCCGTGCCGCTCTTTTTAACCAGCAGCGCTGCCCCGACGCTCCCGCGGTGCAGCTCTTTTAGTCACACGGGGCAGCGGCCACACCTGCTGCAGTACCTTTATTGTACCTCGTTTACCAGGCTCAGCATTTCATTCCCTTTACACCTCTCACGCTTTCCGGACCCCTTTTTAACCAGCAGCGCTGCCCCGACGGTCCCGCGGTGCAGCTCTTTTAGTGATGCGGGGCAGCGGCTACTCCTGCTGCAGTACCTTTACAATATTTCTTAGACCATTGTCAATATTTTATTGCGCTCACACTTCCCAGCCTTTCCCATGCTGCTCTGTTTAACCAGCAGCGCTGCCCCGACGCTCCCGCGGTGCAGCTCTTTTAGTGACACGGGGCAGCAGCCACTCCTGCTGCAGTACTTTTAAAGGATTTTCGACCATTTTATTTTATACCCTTCACAGATGCGACCTTTGCCGTGACACCTTTGAAGCAGCACCCCTGCCCCAGGTGCGCCGCGGTGCAGCTCATTTTATCCTGAGGAAGTGGCTACTCCTGCTGCGGTGTTGTTGTTATTTCTCAGACCTTTCTCTATATTTTATTTCCCTCACACCTCCAGTCCTTTTACGTGCCGCACGTTTACCGTCAGCACCACCCCAAAGGTGCCGCGGTGCAGCTGTTTTAGTGAACCCACGCAGCGGCCACAAATGCTGCTGTACCTTTTGAGTATTTCTTAGACCATTCTCAATATTTTATTGCGCTCACACTTCCCAGCCTTTCCGTGCTGCTCTTTTTAACCAGCAGCGCTGCCCCGACGCTCCCGCGGTGCAGCTCTTTTAGTGATGCGGAGCAGCGGCCACTCCTGCTGCTGTACCTTTATTGTACCTCGTTTACCATGCTCAGCATTTCATTCCCTTTACACCTCTCAGCCTTTCCCATGCTGCTCTGTTTAACCAGCAGCGCTGCCCCGACGCTCCCGCGGTGCAGCTCTTTTAGTCACACGGGGCAGCGGCCACTCCTGCTGCAGTACCTTTTCAATATTTCTTAGACCATTTTCAATATTTTATTGCGCTCACACTTCCCAGCCTTTCCCATGCTGCTCTGTTTAACCAGCAGCGCTGCCCCGACCGTCCCGCGGTGCAGCTCTTTTAGTGACGCGGGGCAGCGGCCACTCCTGCTGCAGTATCTTTATTGTACCTCTTTTACCATGCTCAGCATTTCATTCCCTTTACACCTCTCACGGTTTCCGGACCCCTTTTTAACCAGCAGCGCTGCCCCGACGCTCCCGAGGTGCAGCTCTTTTAGTGATGCGGGGCAGCGGCCACACCTGCTGCAGTATCTTTATTGTACCTCTTTTACCATGCTCAGCATTTTATTCCCTTTACACCTCTCACGCTTTCCGGACCCCTTTTTAACCAGCAGCGCTGCCCCGACGCTCCCGCGGTGCAGCTCTTTTAGTGACACGGGGCAGCGGCCACACCTGCTGCAGTACCTTTATTGTACCTCTTTTACCATGCTCAGCATTTCATTCCCTTTACACCTCTCAGCCTTTCCCGTGCCGCTCTTTTTAACCAGCAGCGCTGCCCCGACGCTCCCGCGGTGCAGCTCTTTTAGTCACACGGGGCAGCGGCCACACCTGCTGCTGTACCTTTATTGTACCTCGTTACCATGCTCAGCATTTCATTCCCTTTACACCTCTCACGCTTTCCGGACCCCTTTTTAACCAGCAGCACTGCCCCGACGCTCCCGCGGTGCAGCTCTTTTAGTGATGCGGGGCAGCGGCCACACCTGCTGCAGTACCTTTATTGTACCTCGTTTACCATGCTCAGCATTTCATTCCCTTTACACCTCTCACGCTTTCCGGACCCCTTTTTAACCAGCAGCACTGCCCCGACGCTCCCGCGGTGCAGCTCTTTTAGTGACACGGGGCAGCTACACCTGCTGCAGTACCTTTATTGTACCTCGTTTACCATGCTCAGCATTTTATTCCCTTTACACCTCTCACGCTTTCCGGACCCCTTTTTAACCAGCAGCGCTGCCCCGACGGTCCCGCGGTGCAGCTCTTTTAGTGACGCGGGGCAGCGGCCACACCTGCTGCTGTACCTTTATTGTACCTCGTTTACCATGCTCAGCATTTCATTCCCTTTACACCTCTCACGCTTTCCGGACCCCTTTTTAACCAGCAGCACTGCCCCGACGCTCCCGCGGTGCAGCTCTTTTAGTGACACGGGGCAGCTACACCTGCTGCTGTACCTTTATTGTACCTCGTTTACCATGCTCAGCATTTCATTCCCTTTACACCTCTCACGCTTTCCGGACCCCTTTTTAACCAGCAGCGCTGCCCCGACGCTCCCGAGGTGCAGCTCTTTTAGTGATGCGGGGCAGCGGCCACACCTGCAGGAGTACCTTTATTGTACCTCTTTTACCATGCTCAGCATTTTATTCCCTTTACACCTCTCACGCTTTCCCGTGCCGCTCCTTTTAACCAGCAGCGCTGCCCCGACGCTCCCGCGGTGCAGCTCTTTTAGTGACACGGGGCAGCGGCCACACCTGGTGCAGTACCTTTACAGTATTTCTTAGACCATTGTCAATATTTTATTGCGCTCACACTTCCAGGCCTTTCCCATGCTGCTCTGTTTAACCAGCAGCGCTGCCCCGACGCTCCCGCGGTGCAGCTCTTTTAGTGACACGGGGCAGCGGCCACACCTGCTGCAGTACCTTTATTGTACCTCGTTTACCATGCTCAGCATTTCATTCCCTTTACACCTCTCAGCCTTTCCCGTGCCGCTCTTTTTAACCAGCAGCGCTGCCCCGACGCTCCCGCGGTGCAGCTCTTTTAGTCACACGGGGCAGCGGCCACACCTGCTGCTGTACCTTTATTGTACCTCGTTACCATGCTCAGCATTTCATTCCCTTTACACCTCTCACGCTTTCCGGACCCCTTTTTAACCAGCAGCACTGCCCCGACGCTCCCGCGGTGCAGCTCTTTTAGTGACACGGGGCAGCTACACCTGCTGCTGTACCTTTATTGTACCTCGTTTACCATGCTCAGCATTTTATTCCCTTTACACCTCTCACGCTTTCCGGACCCCTTTTTAACCAGCAGCGCTGCCCCGACGCTCCCGCGGTGCAGCTCTTTTAGTGACACGGGGCAGCTACACCTGCTGCTGTACCTTTATTGTACCTCGTTTACCATGCTCAGCATTTCATTCCCTTTACACCTCTCAGCCTTTCCCGTGCCGCTCTTTTTAACCAGCAGCGCTGCCCCGACGCTCCCGCGGTGCAGCTCTTTTAGTGACGCGGGGCAGCGGCCACACCTGCTGCAGTACCTTTATTGTACCTCGTTTACCATGCTCAGCATTTCATTCCCTTTACACCTCTCACGCTTTCCGGACCCCTTTTTAACCAGCAGCGCTGCCCCGACCGTCCCGCGGTGCAGCTCTTTTAGTGATGCGGGGCAGCGGCCACACCTGCTGCTGTACCTTTATTGTACCTCGTTTACCATGCTCAGCATTTCATTCCCTTTACACCTCTCACGCTTTCCGGACCCCTTTTTAGCCAGCAGCGCTGCCCCGACGGTCCCGCGGTGCAGCTCTTTTAGTGATGCGGGGCAGCGGCCACTCCTGCTGCAGTACCTTTATTGTACCTCGTTTACCATGCTCAGCATTTCATTCCCTTTACACCTCTCAGCCTTTCCCGTGCCGCTCTTTTTAACCAGCAGCGCTGCCCCGACGCTCCCGCGGTGCAGCTCTTTTAGTCACACGGGGCAGCGGCCACACCTGCTGCAGTACCTTTATTGTACCTCGTTTACCATGCTCAGCATTTCATTCCCTTTACACCTCTCACGCTTTCCGGACCCCTTTTTAGCCAGCAGCGCTGCCCCGACGCTCCCGCGGTGCAGCTCTTTTAGTCACACGGGGCAGCGGCCACACCTGCTGCTGTACCTTTATTGTACCTCGTTACCATGCTCAGCATTTCATTCCCTTTACACCTCTCACGCTTTCCGGACCCCTTTTTAACCAGCAGCACTGCCCCGACGCTCCCGCGGTGCAGCTCTTTTAGTGATGCGGGGCAGCGGCCACACCTGCTGCTGTACCTTTATTGTACCTCGTTTACCATGCTCGGCATTTCATTCCCTTTACACCTCTCACGCTTTCCGGACCCCTTTTTAACCAGCAGCACTGCCCCGACGCTCCCGCGGTGCAGCTCTTTTAGTGACACGGGGCAGCTACACCTGCTGCAGTACCTTTATTGTACCTCGTTTACCATGCTCAGCATTTTATTCCCTTTACACCTCTCACGCTTTCCGGACCCCTTTTTAACCAGCAGCGCTGCCCCGACGGTCCCGCGGTGCAGCTCTTTTAGTGACGCGGGGCAGCGGCCACACCTGCTGCAGTACCTTTATTGTACCTCGTTTACCATGCTCAGCATTTCATTCCCTTTACACCTCTCACGCTTTCCGGACCCCTTTTTAACCAGCAGCACTGCCCCGACGCTCCCGCGGTGCAGCTCTTTTAGTGACACGGGGCAGCTACACCTGCTGCTGTACCTTTATTGTACCTCGTTTACCATGCTCAGCATTTCATTCCCTTTACACCTCTCAGCCTTTCCCGTGCCGCTCTTTTTCAACAGCAGCGCTGCCCCGACGCTCCCGCGGTGCAGCTCTTTTAGTGATGCGGGGCAGCGGCCACTCCTGCTGCAGTACCTTTATTGTACCTCTTTTACCATGCTCAGCATTTTATTCCCTTTACACCTCTCACGCTTTCCCGTGCCGCTCCTTTTAACCAGCAGCGCTGCCCCGACGCTCCCGCGGTGCAGCTCTTTTAGTGACACGGGGCAGCGGCCACACCTGGTGCAGTACCTTTACAGTATTTCTTAGACCATTGTCAATATTTTATTGCGCTCACACTTCCAGGCCTTTCCCATGCTGCTCTGTTTAACCAGCAGCGCTGCCCCGACCGTCCCGCGCTGCAGCTCTTTTAGTGATGCGGGGCAGCGGCCACACCTGCTGCAGTACCTTTATTGTACCTCGTTTACCAGGCTCAGCATTTCATTCCCTTTACACCTCTCACGCTTTCCGGACCCCTTTTTAACCAGCAGAGCTGCCCCGACGGTCCCGCGGTGCAGCTCTTTTAGTCACACGGGGCAGCGGCCACACCTGCTGCAGTACCTTTATTGTACCTCGTTTACCAGGCTCAGCATTTCATTCCCTTTACACCTCTCACGCTTTCCGGACCCCTTTTTAACCAGCAGAGCTGCCCCGACGCTCCCGCGGTGCAGCTCTTTTAGTGATGCGGGGCAGCGGCTACTCCTGCTGCAGTACCTTTACAATATTTCTTAGACCATTGTCAATATTTTATTCTGCTCACACTTCCCAGCCTTTCCCATGCTGCTCTGTTTAACCAGCAGCGCTGCCCCGACGCTCCCGCGGTGCAGCTCTTTTAGTGACACGGGGCAGCAGCCACTCCTGCTGCAGTACTTTTAAAGGATTTTCGACCGTTTTATTTTATACCCTTCACAGATGCGACCTTTGCCGTGACACCTTTGAAGCAGCACCCCTGCCCCAGGTGCGCCGCGGTGCAGCTCATTTTATCCTGAGGAAGTGGCTACTCCTGCTGCGGTGTTGTTGTTATTTCTCAGACCTTTCTCTATATTTTATTTCCCTCACACCTCCAGTCCTTTTACGTGCCGCACGTTTACCGTCAGCACCACCCCAAAGGTGCCGCGGTGCAGCTGTTTTAGTGAACCCACGCAGCGGCCACAACTGCTGCTGTACCTTTATTGTACCTCGTTTACCATGCTCAGCATTTCATTCCCTTTACACCTCTCAGCCTTTCCCGTGCCGCTCTTTTTAACCAGCAGCGCTGCCCCGACGCTCCCGCGGTGCAGCTCTTTTAGTCACACGGGGCAGCGGCCACTCCTGCTGCTGTACCTTTATTGTACCTCGTTTACCATGCTCAGCATTTTATTCCCTTTACACCTCTCACGCTTTCCGGACCCCTTTTTAACCAGCAGCGCTGCCCCGACCGTCCCGCGGTGCAGCTCTTTTAGTGATGCGGGGCAGCGGCCACTCCTGCTGCTGTACCTTTACAATATTTCTTAGACCACTGTCAATATTTTATTCCGCTCACAAGTCCCGGCCTTTCCGTGCTGCTCTTTTTAACCAGCAGCGCTGCCCCGACGCTCCCGCGGTGCAGCTCTTTTAGTCACACGGGGCAGCGGCCACACCTGCTGCAGTACCTTTATTGTACCTCGTTTACCATGCTCAGCATTTCATTCCCTTTACACCTCTCAGCCTTTCCCGTGCCGCTCTTTTTAACCAGCAGCGCTGCCCCGACGCTCCCGCGGTGCAGCTCTTTTAGTGACGCGGGGCAGCGGCCACACCTGCTGCAGTACCTTTATTGTACCTCGTTTACCATGCTCAGCATTTCATTCCCTTTACACCTCTCACGCTTTCCGGACCCCTTTTTAACCAGCAGCGCTGCCCCGACGCTCCCGAGGTGCAGCTCTTTTAGTGATGCGGGGCAGCGGCCACTCCTGCTGCAGTATCTTTATTGTACCTCTTTTACCATGCTCAGCATTTCATTCCCTTTACACCTCTCACGCTTTCCGGACCCCTTTTTAGCCAGCAGCGCTGCCCCGACGGTCCCGCGGTGCAGCTCTTTTAGTGACACGGGGCAGCTACACCTGCTGCTGTACCTTTATTGTACCTCGTTTACCATGCTCAGCATTTTATTCCCTTTACACCTCTCACGCTTTCCGGACCCCTTTTTAACCAGCAGCGCTGCCCCGACGCTCCCGCGGTGCAGCTCTTTTAGTGACACGGGGCAGCTACACCTGCTGCTGTACCTTTATTGTACCTCGTTTACCATGCTCAGCATTTCATTCCCTTTACACCTCTCAGCCTTTCCCGTGCCGCTCTTTTTAACCAGCAGCGCTGCCCCGACGCTCCCGCGGTGCAGCTCTTTTAGTGACGCGGGGCAGCGGCCACACCTGCTGCAGTACCTTTATTGTACCTCGTTTACCATGCTCAGCATTTCATTCCCTTTACACCTCTCACGCTTTCCGGACCCCTTTTTAACCAGCAGCGCTGCCCCGACCGTCCCGCGGTGCAGCTCTTTTAGTGATGCGGGGCAGCGGCCACACCTGCTGCTGTACCTTTATTGTACCTCGTTTACCATGCTCAGCATTTCATTCCCTTTACACCTCTCACGCTTTCCGGACCCCTTTTTAGCCAGCAGCGCTGCCCCGACGGTCCCGCGGTGCAGCTCTTTTAGTGATGCGGGGCAGCGGCCACTCCTGCTGCAGTACCTTTATTGTACCTCGTTTACCATGCTCAGCATTTCATTCCCTTTACACCTCTCAGCCTTTCCCGTGCCGCTCTTTTTAACCAGCAGCGCTGCCCCGACGGTCCCGCGGTGCAGCTCTTTTAGTCACACGGGGCAGCGGCCACACCTGCTGCAGTACCTTTATTGTACCTCGTTTACCATGCTCAGCATTTCATTCCCTTTACACCTCTCACGCTTTCCGGACCCCTTTTTAGCCAGCAGCGCTGCCCCGACGCTCCCGCGGTGCAGCTCTTTTAGTGATGCGGGGCAGCGGCCACACCTGCTGCAGTACCTTTATTGTACCTCGTTTACCATGCTCAGCATTTCATTCCCTTTACACCTCTCAGCCTTTCCCGTGCCGCTCTTTTTCAACAGCAGCGCTGCCCCGACGGTCCCGCGGTGCAGCTCTTTTAGTCACACGGGGCAGCGGCCACACCTGCTGCTGTACCTTTATTGTACCTCGTTTACCATGCTCAGCATTTCATTCCCTTTACACCTCTCACGCTTTCCGGACCCCTTTTTAACCAGCAGCGCTGCCCCGACGCTCCCGAGGTGCAGCTCTTTTAGTGATGCGGGGCAGCGGCCACTCCTGCTGCAGTACCTTTATTGTACCTCTTTTACCATGCTCAGCATTTCATTCCCTTTACACCTCTCACGCTTTCCGGACCCCTTTTTAGCCAGCAGCGCTGCCCCGACGGTCCCGCGGTGCAGCTCTTTTAGTGATGCGGAGCAGCGGCCACACCTGCTGCAGTACCTTTATTGTACCTCGTTTACCATGCTCAGCATTTCATTCCCTTTACACCTCTCACGCTTTCCCGTGCCGCTCCTTTTAACCAGCAGCGCTGCCCCGACGCTCCCGCGGTGCAGCTCTTTTAGTGACACGGGGCAGCGGCCACACCTGCTGCTGTACCTTTATTGTACCTCGTTTACCATGCTCAGCATTTCATTCCCTTTACACCTCTCAGCCTTTCCAGTGCCGCTCTTTTTAACCACCAGCGCTGCCCCGACGGTCCCGCGGTGCAGCTCTTTTAGTGATGCGGGGCAGCGGCCACACCTGCTGCTGTACCTTTATTGTACCTCGTTTACCATGCTCAGCATTTTATTCCCTTTACACCTCTCACGCTTTCCGGACCCCTTTTTAACCAGCAGCGCTGCCCCGACCGTCCCGAGATGCAGCTCTTTTAGTGATGCGGGGCAGCGGCCACTCCTGCTGCAGTATCTTTATTGTACCTCTTTTACCATGCTCAGCATTTCATTCCCTTTACACCTCTCAGCCTTTCCCGTGCCGCTCTTTTTAACCAGCAGCGCTGCCCCGACGCTCCCGCGGTGCAGCTCTTTTAGTCACACGGGGCAGCGGCCACACCTGCTGCAGTACCTTTATTGTACCTCGTTTACCAGGCTCAGCATTTCATTCCCTTTACACCTCTCACGCTTTCCGGACCCCTTTTTAACCAGCAGAGCTGCCCCGACGGTCCCGCGGTGCAGCTCTTTTAGTGATGCGGGGCAGCGGCTACTCCTGCTGCAGTACCTTTACAATATTTCTTAGACCATTGTCAATATTTTATTGCGCTCACACTTCCCAGCCTTTCCCATGCTGCTCTGTTTAACCAGCAGCGCTGCCCCGACGCTCCCGCGGTGCAGCTCTTTTAGTGATGCGGAGCAGCGGCCACTCCTGCTGCTGTACCTTTATTGTACCTCGTTTACCATGCTCAGCATTTCATTCCCTTTACACCTCTCAGCCTTTCCCATGCTGCTCTGTTTAACCAGCAGCGCTGCCCCGACGCTCCCGCGGTGCAGCTCTTTTAGTCACACGGGGCAGCGGCCACTCCTGCTGCAGTACCTTTTCAATATTTCTTAGACCATTTTCAATATTTTATTGCGCTCACACTTCCCAGCCTTTCCCATGCTGCTCTGTTTAACCAGCAGCGCTGCCCCGACCGTCCCGCGGTGCAGCTCTTTTAGTGACGCGGGGCAGCGGCCACTCCTGCTGCAGTATCTTTATTGTACCTCTTTTACCATGCTCAGCATTTCATTCCCTTTACACCTCTCACGCTTTCCGGACCCCTTTTTAACCAGCAGCGCTGCCCCGACGCTCCCGCGGTGCAGCTCTTTTAGTGACACGGGGCAGCGGCCACACCTGCTGCAGTACCTTTATTGTACCTCTTTTACCATGCTCAGCATTTCATTCCCTTTACACCTCTCAGCCTTTCCCGTGCCGCTCTTTTTAACCAGCAGCGCTGCCCCGACGGTCCCGCGGTGCAGCTCTTTTAGTCACACGGGGCAGCGGCCACACCTGCTGCTGTACCTTTATTGTACCTCGTTACCATGCTCAGCATTTCATTCCCTTTACACCTCTCACGCTTTCCGGACCCCTTTTTAACCAGCAGCACTGCCCCGACGCTCCCGCGGTGCAGCTCTTTTAGTGATGCGGGGCAGCGGCCACACCTGCTGCTGTACCTTTATTGTACCTCGTTTACCATGCTCGGCATTTCATTCCCTTTACACCTCTCACGCTTTCCGGACCCCTTTTTAACCAGCAGCACTGCCCCGACGCTCCCGCGGTGCAGCTCTTTTAGTGACACGGGGCAGCTACACCTGCTGCAGTACCTTTATTGTACCTCGTTTACCATGCTCAGCATTTTATTCCCTTTACACCTCTCACGCTTTCCGGACCCCTTTTTAACCAGCAGCGCTGCCCCGACGGTCCCGCGGTGCAGCTCTTTTAGTGACGCGGGGCAGCGGCCACACCTGCTGCAGTACCTTTATTGTACCTCGTTTACCATGCTCAGCATTTCATTCCCTTTACACCTCTCACGCTTTCCGGACCCCTTTTTAACCAGCAGCGCTGCCCCGACGCTCCCGCGGTGCAGCTCTTTTAGTGACACGGGGCAGCTACACCTGCTGCTGTACCTTTATTGTACCTCGTTTACCATGCTCAGCATTTCATTCCCTTTACACCTCTCAGCCTTTCCCGTGCCGCTCTTTTTCAACAGCAGCGCTGCCCCGACGGTCCCGCGGTGCAGCTCTTTTAGTCACACGGGGCAGCGGCCACACCTGCTGCAGTACCTTTATTGTACCTCGTTTACCAGGCTCAGCATTTCATTCCCTTTACACCTCTCACGCTTTCCGGACCCCTTTTTAACCAGCAGCGCTGCCCCGACGCTCCCGAGGTGCAGCTCTTTTAGTGATGCGGGGCAGCGGCCACTCCTGCTGCAGTATCTTTATTGTACCTCTTTTACCATGCTCAGCATTTCATTCCCTTTACACCTCTCACGCTTTCCGGACCCCTTTTTAGCCAGCAGCGCTGCCCCGACGGTCCCGCGGTGCAGCTCTTTTAGTGATGCGGAGCAGCGGCCACACCTGCTGCTGTACCTTTATTGTACCTCGTTTACCATGCTCAGCATTTCATTCCCTTTACACCTCTCAGCCTTTCCCGTGCCGCTCTTTTTAACCAGCAGCGCTGCGCCGACGCTCCCGCGGTGCAGCTCTTTTAGTCACACGGGGCAGCGGCCACACCTGCTGCAGTACCTTTATTGTACCTCGTTTACCATGCTCAGCATTTTATTCCCTTTACACCTCTCACGCTTTCCGGACCCCTTTTTAACCAGCAGCACTGCCCCGACGCTCCCGCGGTGCAGCTCTTTTAGTCACACGGGGCAGCGGCCACTCCTGCTGCTGTACCTTTATTGTACCTCGTTTACCATGCTCAGCATTTTATTCCCTTTACACCTCTCACGCTTTCCGGACCCCTTTTTAACCAGCAGCGCTGCCCCGACCGTCCCGCGGTGCAGCTCTTTTAGTGATGCGGGGCAGCGGCCACTCCTGCTGCTGTACCTTTTCAATATTTCTTAGACCGTTGTCAATATTTTATTGCGCTCACACTTCCCAGCCTTTCCCATGCTGCTCTGTTTAACCAGCAGCGCTGCCCCGACGCTCCCGCGGTGCAGCTCTTTTAGTCACACGGGGCAGCGGCCACACCTGCTGCAGTACCTTTATTGTACCTCGTTTACCATGCTCAGCATTTTATTCCCTTTACACCTCTCAAGCTTTCCGGACTCCTTTTTAACCAGCAGCGCTGCCCCGACGCTCCCGCGGTGCAGCTCTTTTAGTGATGCGGGGCAGCGGCCACTCCTGCTGCAGTATCTTTATTGTACCTCGTTTACAATGCTCAGCATTTTATTCCCTTTACACCTCTCAGCCTTTCCCGTGCCGCTCTTTTTAACCAGCAGCGCTGCCCCGACGCTCCCGAGGTGCAGCTCTTTTAGTCACACCGGGCAGCGGCCACTCCTGCTGCTGTACCTTTACAGTATTTCTTAAACCATTGTCAATATTTTATTGCGCTCACACTTCCCAGCCTTTCCCATGCTGCTCTGTTTAACCAGCAGCGCTGCCCCGACGCTCCCGCGGTGCAGCTCTTTTAGTGACGCGGAGCAGCGGCCACTCCTGCTGCTGTACCTTTATTGTACCTCGTTTACCATGCTCAGCATTTTATTCCCTTTACACCTCTCACGCTTTCCTGACCCCTTTTTAACCAGCAGCGCTGCCCCGACCGTCCCGCGGTGCAGCTCTTTTAGTGATGCGGGGCAGCGGCCACTCCTGCTGCTGTACCTTTACAAGATTTCTTAGACCATTGTCAATATTTTATTCCGCTCACACTTCCCAGCCTTTCCGTGCTGCTCTTTTTAACCAGCAGCGCTGCCCCGACGGTCCCGCGGTGCAGCTCTTTTAGTGATGCGGGGCAGCGGCCACTCCTGCTGCAGTACCTTTATTGTACCTCGTTTACCATGCTCAGCATTTTATTCCCTTTACACCTCTCAGCCTTTCCCGTGCCGCTCTTTTTAACCAGCAGCGCTGCCCCGACGCTCCCGCGGTGCAGCTCTTTTAGTCACACGGGGCAGCGGCCACTCCTGCTGCAGTATCTTTATTGTAGTTCTTTTACCATGCTCAGCATTTCATTCCCTTTACACCTCTCACGCTTTCCGGACCCCTTTTTAACCAGCAGCGCTGCCCCGACCGTCCCGCGGTGCAGCTCTTTTAGTGACGCGGGGCAGCGGCCACACCTGCTGCTGTACCTTTATTGTACCTCGTTTACCATGCTCAGCATTTCATTCCCTTTACACCTCTCACGCTTTCCGGACCCCTTTTTAACCAGCAGCACTGCCCCGACGCTCCCGCGGTGCAGCTCTTTTAGTGATGCGGGGCAGCGGCCACTCCTGCTGCAGTATCTTTATTGTAGTTCTTTTACCATGCTCAGCATTTCATTCCCTTTACACCTCTCACGCTTTCCGGACCCCTTTTTAACCAGCAGCGCTGCCCCGACCGTCCCGCGGTGCAGCTCTTTTAGTGACGCGGGGCAGCGGCCACACCTGCTGCTGTACCTTTATTGTACCTCGTTTACCATGCTCAGCATTTCATTCCCTTTACACCTCTCAGCCTTTCCCGTGCCGCTCTTTTTAACCAGCAGCGCTGCCCCGACGCTCCCGCGGTGCAGCTCTTTTAGTCACACGGGGCAGCGGCCACACCTGCTGCTGTACCTTTATTGTACCTCGTTTACCATGCTCAGCATTTTATTCCCTTTACACCTCTCACGCTTTCCCGTGCCGCTCTTTTTAACCAGCAGCGCTGCCCCGACGCTCCCGCGGTGCAGCTCTTTTAGTGATGCGGGGCAGCGGCCACACCTGCTGCACTACCTTTATTGTACCTCGTTTACCATGCTCAGCATTTCATTCCCTTTACACCTCTCACGCTTTCCCGTGCCGCTCTTTTTAACCAGCAGCGCTTCCCCGACCGTCCCGCGGTGCAGCTCTTTTAGTGATGCGGGGCAGCGGCCACTCCTGCTGCAGTACCTTTTCAATATTTCTTAGACCATTGTCAATATTTTATTCCGCTCACACTTCCCAGCCTTTCCGTGCTGCTCTTTTTAACCAGCAGCGCTGCCCCGACGCTCCCGCGGTGCAGCTCTTTTAGTGATGCGGGGCAGCGGCCACTCCTGCAGCAGTATCTTTATTGTACCTCGTTTACCATGCTCAGCATTTTATTCCCTTTACACCTCTCACGCTTTCCGGACCCCTTTTTAACCAGCAGCGCTGCCCCGACGCTCCCGCGGTGCAGCTCTTTTAGTGACACGGGGCAGCGGCCACACCTGCTGCAGTACCTTTATTGTACCTCGATTACCATGCTCAGCATTTTATTCCCTTTACACCTCTCAGCCTTTCCCGTGCCGCTCTTTTTAACCAGCAGCGCTGCCCCGACGGTCCCGCGGTGCAGCTCTTTTAGTGATGCGGGGCAGCGGCCACACCTGCTGCTGTACCTTTATTGTACCTCGTTTACCATGCTCAGCATTTTATTCCCTTTACACCTCTCACGCTTTCCGGACCCCTTTTTAACCAGCAGCGCTGCCCCGACGCTCCCGCGGTGCAGCTCTTTTAGTGATGCGGGGCAGCGGCCACACCTGCTGCTGTACCTTTATTGTACCTCGTTTACCATGCTCAGCATTTCATTCCCTTTACACCTCTCACGCTTTCCGGACCCCTTTTTAACCAGCAGCGCTGCCCCGACGGTCCCGCGGTGCAGCTCTTTTAGTGATGCGGGGCAGCGGCCACTCCTGCTGCAGTACCTTTACAATATTTCTTAGACCGTTGTCAATATTTTATTGCGCTCACACTTCCCAGCCTTTCCCATGCTGCTCTGTTTAACCAGCAGCGCTGCCCCGACGCTCCCGCGGTGCAGCTCTTTTAGTCACACGGGGCAGCGGCCACACCTGCTGCTGTACCTTTATTGTACCTCGTTTACCATGCTCAGCATTTTATTCCCTTTACACCTCTCAAGCTTTCCGGACTCCTTTTTAACCAGCAGCGCTGCCCCGACCGTCCCGCGGTGCAGCTCTTTTAGTGACGCGGGGCAGCGGCCACACCTGCTGCAGTACCTTTATTGTACCTCGTTTACAATGCTCAGCATTTTATTCCCTTTACACCTCTCACGCTTTCCCGTGCCGCTCTTTTTAACCAGCAGCGCTGCCCCGACGCTCCCGAGGTGCAGCTCTTTTAGTCACACGGGGCAGCGGCCACTCCTGCTGCTGTACCTTTACAGTATTTCTTAAACCATTGTCAATATTTTATTGCGCTCACACTTCCCAGCCTTTCCCATGCTGCTCTTTTTAACCAGCAGCGCTGCCCCGACGCTCCCGCGGTGCAGCTCTTTTAGTGACGCGGAGCAGCGGCCACTCCAGCTGCTGTACCTTTATTGTACCTCGTTTACCATGCTCAGCATTTTATTCCCTTTACACCTCTCACGCTTTCCGGACCCCTTTTTAACCAGCAGCGCTGCCCCGACGCTCCCGCGGTGCAGCTCTTTTAGTGATGCGGGGCAGCGGCCACTCCTGCTGCTGTACCTTTATTGTACCTCGTTTACCATGCTCACCATTTCATTCCCTTTACACCTCTCAGCCTTTCCCGTGCCGCTCTTTTTAACCAGCAGCGCTGCCCCGACCGTCCCGCGGTGCAGCTCTTTTAGTCACACGGGGCAGCGGCCACACCTGCTGCAGTACCTTTATTGTACCTCGTTTACCATGCTCAGCATTTCATTCCCTTTACACCTCTCAGCCTTTCCCGTGCCGCTCTTTTTAACCAGCAGCACTGCCCCGACGCTCCCGCGGTGCAGCTCTTTTAGTCACACGGGGCAGCGGCCACACCTGCTGCTGTACCTTTATTGTACCTCGTTTACCATGCTCAGCATTTTATTCCCTTTACACCTCTCACGCTTTCCGGACCCCTTTTTAACCAGCAGCGCTGCCCCGACGCTCCCGCGGTGCAGCTCTTTTAGTGATGCGGGGCAGCGGCCACACCTGCTGCAGTACCTTTATTGTACCTCTTTTACCATGCTCAGCATTTCATTCCCTTTACACCTCTCACACTTTCCCGTGCCGCTCTTTTTAACCAGCAGCGCTGCCCCGACGCTCCCGCGGTGCAGCTCTTTTAGTCACACGGGGCAGCGGCCACACCTGCTGCAGTACCTTTATTGTACCTCGTTTACCATGCTCAGCATTTTATTCCCTTTACACCTCTCACGCTTTCCGGACCCCTTTTTAACCAGCAGCGCTGCCCCGACGCTCCCGCGGTGCAGCTCTTTTAGTGATGCGGGGCAGCGGCCACTCCTGCTGCAGTACCTTTACAATATTTCTTAGACCATTGTCAATACTTTATTGCGCTGACGTTTCCCAGCCTTTCCCGTGCTGCTCTGTTTAACCAGCAGCGCTGCCCCGACGCTCCCGCGGTGCAGCTCCCTTAGTGACACGGGGCAGGGGCCGAGAGCCCTCTAGGTGCGGCTCCTCTATAGCACTTTACCGTTTTCTATTTTATTTCATTGGCACCTCGCGCGTTGCGCCGGGCGCCTCATTCGGGGACATGCGCCGGCTCCCACAGCGCCCCGCCCGCCGCCGCTCCCCGGGGGCCTCCCCGCTGCTCTCGGGAGATCGCACACCGCACGCGGCCCAAGCCCCGTCTCGCCGACGGCACTCACCACCCGCCGCCCGCCGCCGCGTTCTCCCGCTCCCTACCGGCACGAAGCGGCGCTGCCGATGACGGAGCCGATGCGCGGCTGCCACGCCGCTCTCTCCGCGCCTCAGGGCCGGCGCCTTCGGCCGCACACGGCGGCGTCCCCGCATCCGGGCCAGCCCGCGGAGCTCCTGCCGCCGCCGCCGCCGCCCCCCGACTGAGGGGCCGCGACGCCGGCGCCCCCTTTTATACTCCGCACCCCCTTTTCCCGCCACTGCCGCGGTGGGCTCCCCCCGCCTCAAAATCGCCCAGAAGCGCCCGAGGCGGGAACGGCGCAGCCCCACCGGCGCCTCGGAGAAGCTCTTCTAGTGACAAGGAGCAGCGGCCACTCCTGCTGCAGTACCTTTATTGTACCTCGTTTACCATGCTCAGCATTTTATTCCCTTTACACCTCTCACGCTTTCCGGACCCCTTTTTAACCAGCAGCGCTGCCCCGACGCTCCCGCGGTGCAGCGCTTTTAGTGATGCGGGGCAGCGGCCACTCCTGCAGCAGTATCTTTATTGTACCTCTTTTACCATGCTCAGCATTTCATTCCCTTTACACCTCTCAGCCTTTCCCGTGCCGCTCTTTTTAACCAGCAGCGCTGCCCCGACGTTCCCGAGGTGCAGCTCTTGTAGTGATGCGGAGCAGCGGCCACACCTGCTGCAGTACCTTTATTGTACCTCGTTTACCATGCTCAGCATTTTATTCCCTTTACACCTCTCAGCCTTTCCCGTGCTGCTCTTTTTAACCAGCAGCGCTGCCCCGACGGTCCCGCGGTGCAGCTCTTTTAGTGATCCGGAGCAGCGGCCACACCTGCTGCTGTACCTTTATTGTACCTCGTTTACCATGCTCAGCATTTTATTCCCTTTACACCTCTCAGCCTTTCCCGTGCCGCTCTTTTTAACCAGCAGCGCTGCGCCGACGCTCCCGCGGTGCAGCTCCTTTAGTCACACGGGGCAGCGGCCACTCCTGCTGCAGTACCTTTACAATATTTCTTAGACCATTGTCAATACTTTATTGCGCTGACGTTTCCCAGCCTTTCCCGTGCTGCTCTGTTTAACCAGCAGCGCTGCCCCGACGCTCCCGCGGTACAGCTCCCTTAGTGACACGGGGCAGGGGCCGAGAGCCCTCTAGGTGCGGCTCCTCTATAGCACTTTACCGTTTTCTATTTTATTTCATTGGCACCTCGCGCGTTGCGCCGGGCGCCTCATTCGGGGACATGCGCCGGCTCCCACAGCGCCCCGCCCGCCGCCGCTCCCCGGGGGCCTCCCCGCTGCTCTCGGGAGATCGCACACCGCACGCGGCCCAAGCCCCGTCTCGCCGACGGCACTCACCACCCGCCGCCCGCCGCCGCGTTCTCCCGCTCCCTACCGGCACGAAGCGGCGCTGCCGATGACGGAGCCGATGCGCGGCTGCCACGCCGCTCTCCCCGCGCCTCAGGGCCGGCGCCTTCGGCCGCACAGGGCGGCGTCCCCGCATCCGGGCCAGCCCGCGGAGCTCCTGCCGCCGCCGCCGCCGCCCCCCGACTGAGGGGCCGCGACGCCGGCGCCCCCTTTTATACTCCGCACCCCCTTTTCCCGCCACCGCCGCGGTGGGCTCCCCCCGCCTCAAAACCGCCCAGAAGCGCCCGAGGCATGATATCCCCCGCGCCGGAATCCCTCCTGTCCTGGAAGAGGTAAGGTAAAGAAAAAAAATAGAACTCCGAGCTTGCCACAAATGTCCCAAAAAACGAAGCAGCTGTGAGGGGCTTCGAGCTGTGCCTGGTCCCTCAGGTAACGGCGCTTTCCATTGGCTGCCGGAGTGGCCAGGGCTCCTATTGGCTGCCGGACGCTGCGACGCTTCCGATTGGCTGCTGCTCGATCCGCAGCCCCCGGGCAGCTGCTGCTGGGGGGCTCGCCAGGCGGGCTGCCGCCGGAGCAGGACACACGGCAACGCCAGCAGGCGTCCAGCGGTGCTCGGTGTCTGTCGGCGTTTGCAGTTCAGACAGACATATTGAATCCAAATTGCCGGCGATTCCCACCACATGCTATTTCTCCTCTGTTTTCCTGGATGGATTTGACAGCGCTTTCTTTCCCCCCCACAGAGTTGGAAAGCAAAATGCTCAGCTGCCCCTTGGCCATCTCCGCTTCCTTCCACAGCTCCAGCCTTGTCCCTCTTTCTCTCCCCTTTACTTTGCACCAGGTTCTCCCTCCTCCTTTCCCAGGCAGGTCGCAGCAGAGACATTTCACCCACCGGCACCACCTGCTTCCTCTCACTCCGTCCCAGTTTGCCCACTTTGAACTACTGTAGCCGCCTGCCCGCGGAGCCGGACCCGCCGCGCGCCTGGGTAATGGTGGCGTGAATTATCGCAGGGATTATTGGGGTGGGCTGGGCCTGGTCAGGTGCCTGGTGCCAGCGAAACCGCTCTGTCCCTCTCCTCCTCACCCTGGGCAGGGAACAGAACACATCAGGAAAGACTTGAGGATCGGGAAAAGGGCCTAGACAGATCACTCACCGGTCACTGGAGCAAGAGACACGACTGGGGGGAATAAATTGAATTTCTTGTCAAACAAATCAGAGCAAGAGAATGAGAGGTAAAGCTGCAGGGGTTCAAGCCTAGGAACGAGGACTTTTTCCTCGGCAGCTCGCAGCTGCACGAGGGGGATAAAGGATCCCCCGGGGCCCCCGAGCAGCGGCTCTGCCCCTCCTCAATGGGGATGTGTCCAGACCCGCCGGTCCATCCCGGGCTTTGGGGGGCAAGAGTGGAGCAGGCGCTGAGCTGCTCCATGGAGCTTCCAGCCCCTGTTTGATCTGTCGGGGCGTGACACAATCACTGCTGGGCGTCCGTCGGCGCTCGGTGTCTGTCGGAGTTTGCAATCCCGACAGATAAATTGAGTCCAAACCGGCAGCGCCAGCTCATCTTTACTGTTCTTTTTCAATTTCTTAATGAATTAAGGGAAAACTCCCTTTAGTCGCCATTTCAAAGCCTTGAATCAAGGGGAAAACGGAGGTTCCCTCTCAATTTAGACCCGTAATTGATGCATAAGGAGGGTCTCCCCTAAATTTAAACCCAAATAAAAAGTGAATCAAGGAGGAGTTTTGCTCAATTTTGCCTCCTAAAATGAGGGGAAATGCAGCTCCCTCTTCAATTTCCCTCAAGAAACACCATTTTGGGGTCTTTTGGACACATTTTTCCTCTCTGAAGGTCCCTTCAAATGAGGGTCCCCCCTCGATGGAACTCTTATAATGGCACATAAAGAGGTTCTTCTCAAGGGAAGCCCTTTAAAACCAGGGACGGTGGTGTTTTGCCCTCAATTTTAACCTTAAGATGATGAAAATGGGGCGGTTTCCCTCAATTCAAATCCATCAAACAGCACCATAAAGGCTTTCTTCTTCCATTTAGATACAAAAATAATGGAAAACGGTGATTCCCTGCCAATTGAGATACAAAATCATGAAAATGTGTGTTCCTTCAATTGAGACCTTCCAAATCGTAGATGAAGTGGGATCCTCCTAAGTTCAAACACAGTTACAGAAACTGTTTTCTCCTCCATTTAAATCCTTTTTCTTCTCGTACTCCCCCCCGCACCCCCCCCAACTTTTTTTTGGGGGGGGGGGGGGGGGCGGGGCACTAGGAGCACTTCCTCCGCCTCACTGGTCGCACTTGGGGCTGCTGCACGTTGGAGAGTGGTGGGAAGTTTCCTCCCAGTTCCCTCCCAGTGTTCCCAGTATCTCTTCCAGTGCTCCCACTGGCAGAACACTGGGGGACACTGCATGGTCTGATGATGGGGGGGTGCATTGTCGAGGATCACAGAGGGGCCCGGGGGGTCCCGGGCGTCCTTGGGGGGGTTCCAGGTTCAGCAGTAGGATTTTTCTGACTATGAGTGAGCTGTGTGGCCTTTGGAGGTGTCCCTTCCTCTCCTGCTCACAACAGAGCAGCTCAGAGGTGATTTGGCTCCTGAGCGTTTCAATTTAGGCCCCCAAAGAGAGGAGGAGCTGCTGCCCACATTACACCTTACAGCTCTGCCAAGGGGCATCTAACCCCATGTGTGCTCAGGAGGTGGGGATGCAAACCCCAAATCCCATCTCCACCTCCCTCTGCAGTCCTTTAAGGGGTTCCTCTAGTCTGGAAAACCAGTCCCATAACTACAGTAAACCCAGAGTCTCCTGAGTGAGAAACCACGTACTTGTAATTCCTCTGCAATAGCCTCATCCCACCTCCAGCAGCCCCTGGGAAGCTGCAGGCAAGAACACCTAACCTGGTAAGCAACTCCATTTCTTGGCAGATTTCCAGGGCAATGCAAAAACATTTCAAAGTATTTTTTCAAAACATCTGCTTATTGTCCTTTAATGCAAAATAGTGATTCCATACCAGTCCTAAGAAGAACAGGCCCAGAGAAGACCTTGCTCTCTACAACTCCCTGACAGGAGGGTGTAGCCAGGTGAGGATTGGCTGCTTCTCCCAGGCAACCAGGAACAGGACAAGAGGAAACGGCCTCAAGCCGCACCAGGGTTGGACATCAAGAGGACTTTCTTCCTGGAAAGGGTGGTCAGGCCTTGGCAGGGGCTGCCCAGGGAGGTTTGGAGTCCCCGTTCCTGGAGGTGTCCGAGGAACACCTGGACATGGCACTCAGTGCTCTGGGCTGGGTGACAAGGTAGGGATTGGGCACACGTTGGACTCGATGACCTTAGAGGGCTTTTCCAACCTCAGTGGTTCTATGATTCTCATTATTCCAAATTCATTTGCAAAAGCTCTCACACCTCTAGTCACACCTTAGCAGGTGTGTAGGCCCAAGCTCATACATTTGAGAGATTTACTGCCTCCAGTGGGATCTACACCGCAATTTCAGGGAGAGGCAAGACTTCAGCCGTTACGAGAGAAAACTTTGCAAAAGCATTCCCTGGAGAGACATCCTGAAGGAAGGTGTCTCCCCCTCTTCTGACCATAGAGAGAGCTGAGTCTCCAGTGTTAATTCTAAAACTTTCAAGCTCCAAGTCTGACTCCC
This sequence comes from Coloeus monedula, assembly GCF_965178545.1. Classification (NCBI taxonomy): domain Eukaryota; kingdom Metazoa; phylum Chordata; class Aves; order Passeriformes; family Corvidae; genus Coloeus; species Coloeus monedula. The sequence goes on along the minus strand of NW_028120646.1, from coordinate 7,364 downwards.
AGAAATTTTATTGGCCCCACTTCCCAGCACAATACTCAGACCTCACACGTCGAGGAAAAAAGCAGTGCAGATTAAATAATTAATGCTTCTGGGTACTGTTCTCCCTCTAAACTACACACAATCCCAAAGGAACAAAACCCTTAAAGAAGATGGATTGCTCTTGCTAGCAGGAGAAATCTGACAGGGACATACTTCATCATTCTGCCAAGGCTTTGTCAAACACCTCAGCTCCTGCACTTCAGGGAATAAGAAGTGGCTTATAAGAAGTGACTTTTATGTCAGTGAGCATGTTATTATGGATTAATCTCGCACTGGAAAACAGTCTTCATACTCTATTGCATCACCCAAAGAGTTTGGAGGCTGCTGCCTAGTGAGCTCCTGAGTTGTATCTTCCTTGTCAATCTTATCAGCCCCTTGTTTGATTGTAAAATCGTAAACAAAATGCAGCAAGCGTTGGCCCAACGGCTCAGGACTTGCATATCTCTTCCAAAGAGAGGGAGAAAAAAGAGTGTTTCTCCCAAGTCACAGAGTTTAAAAGTTCATGTTATCTACATAAATTTTTAAAAGAAAAAGAGGAACAGTAAAATATCAGTTACTGTGCCAGTGGTGCTCCACTCTATTTCTGTTCTCTTCTTCCACTTGTAGCATCTCTAGGAATACTTTAAAACCAGCCAACCAACCAAAACAACAACAAAAAGCCAACGTTGAATTGAAGCTGAACAAGAAGCAATGTGGCTGCTGGCTTGTGAGCACTCCACTGCCTGAGTTCCAGTAAGGGAGTTTATCCTCTCCACAGTTTTGAGCCAGATCCCAAAGTACTGAGCATCAGCTTTTAGCTTTTTAAAGAATTTAACTGTAAGAAAAGCTGCTGGGGAGGGCCATGCTCCAGGCACATCCATGGGATTTCACCTGTGCAGCTCCCTAAGCTGAACTTGTGTCTTTTCCTCTACCTTGCTGGGCTTGGCTCATGCATTTCTTGAGGGGAAGGCCCTGCACTGATCAAAGCATGTACTGACCTCAGATAAACAGCTTCTGTCAGTGTGGATCTATCCTAAATGGACCATTTCCCAAAGTAATTCAAGTGCCTGAATTTCACTTACTCAAAACTGCTTTTAAAGAAACCGGGTTTAACACACTCCGTTTCTAAGCAACTACTGGGCAGCGCTCCTTCACTCCCTGTCAGTGTTATTCTCTGACCCTTGGAGAAAGGCTTTAAAGCAACAAAGGGCTTGTTAAGCACCAATAATTTACTCAGTCAAGAATTCAAATCAATAGCAAGGGCAGAGCCTGACTTCAAAACCTATTTTAAACCAGAATTTAAAAGCAGTTGCATTGCCAATTGACAGGATTAGAAAGGTTTCCTTAGCAGTTGTGATTACAAAGTAATGAACTGTGCATGGAGCAGGTGGGGGGCAAGGGGGAAGACAGGAGAAACCTTCATTTGCACTGTGGGTTTTTAACCATCATGGTCACATCTCAAGGACCTGCAGAAACCAGTCTAATCTCAAAAAAGGAAAAACTTCCTGGATATTTTTCATTTCAGCAAGAGCCTAAGGAAGCCCTCAGCAGCAGGAGATTGGAATAACTGCAATCCCTTGAGCAAAGGGAGCAGGGTGTGCTCCTCAAAGCCAGACCTTCATCCATAGCACCCAGAAGGTAGCAAAACAAGGATACAACAAAGCCTTAAGTGGGGAATGGGTTATCAAGGGTTTTATAAGGAAAGAACGAGGTCTGAAAAACAGGACCTGGAGGGTGAGAGAGGAAAGAAATAGCGAGATAGCTGAGGCCTCTTGGGAAAAAAAAAAGGGGGGAAAGGTCGGGATTAAATTCTAACTCAGCTGGAGCTGATCTTAAATGTAATAAGGGGAAATGGCAGCAAGAGGAGATTTCTTTATAGCAGCAAAGTACTGGGATAAATTCACTATAGAAACTGAGAAATCTTTAGCAGCAGCAGCTCTCTGCAAAGAGGTCAGGCATCCATTCCTCATGGCAAAGCAGGGCACAGGGAATTGGGCCAGATAACCTCCCCAGACTGATCCCAGCCCTAATTTCAAAAAATTGCACAAAAATGTAATTGTGCATTAACACAGCAAAGTCTTCTTTCCAGCTTATCAGGCTTTGAGATGCCTTAGATTGAGATCCAGCTCCTACCACTGTGCTGTGCTCGGACTCTCCCCCCCTTTCCCCGACCCAATCTCCTGAGCAACCAACAGCTCGCAAGGAGCTGGCACCCCTGGAATTTCACACTCAGCATCTCTTCCAAGCTCAACAGGTGAACAAACAGGTACTCCAACACCTCCTTCTTTTGTACTTCGGGCAGCACAGACCCACTGGAAGAAACTGGAATCCAAGGGCAGATGTAAACATGGGACTCCCGCTTGCCACTGTCTCCACCCGTTCTCCAGCTCAGCCCTGGGCTGGGAAACAAAAGACAACAAACATTTAAAAAACATCCTTGAGGTGTCTTGAGGATGCCCAGGCCTAGAAGAAAGGCCTTCCCATCACCCTCTTGGCCTTTTCCCACTCTGAGGAACTGTGGAAATGCACATCCACACCCAAGCTGGACAGCCTGGGATCTTTTCTGCACACCAAACGCCACAGTCCCGAGCACCAGGAGCCTGAAGATGCCCTGGATTGCAATTCACAGCCTCAGTGAACCCTGCACAGGACAGCCAAGTCGTTTGTGTGCAGAAGAAATAAAAGTTGCTATTTTTAGTAGTTAAAATACTCGTGGGAGTTATTGGCTGCTTACACCCGTGGGCTTCATAGGGCCTCCCATACTTATGGATTTATCAGAAGAAGCAGTTTCAAGTTCCTTCTTTTTCGAGCCCAACTCCAAATGGGAAACTTCTCACGAGTGCTCCTGAGAGAGTCAAGTGGAACTTCAGGAGCTCAGGAAAGCGACTCCCTCCCCTGAGTCCTGTCTCACCTGCCCGAGCACCCGGTGCTTTTATACCACCTCTCTCCCTGCTTTCCACGTTCATTTAAATGTAAGAAACCTGCACGTTCTCGCTCCAGCACCAGCCGCGTCTTCCCTGCGCCCGCACACTGCCGCCCCTGCTCAGGCGCTGCTCCCCTCGGTTGCGCTGCCCCTTGCCACGGGGCCGAGGTGGGACAAACTCCAGGTTTTGTTTCCCAGGAAAGGCTCTGCAGGGAGGTCCCGCCGTGCCGCCCGCAAGCCCCGGCCCCGGCCCCAGCCCCAGCCCCGCAGCTCCTCCCCGGCTCCGCGCCCGCGCCGGGACCGCCTTCACCCCGCGCAGCCCCCGCCGCCCGCTCCCGCCCGGCTCTGCTCCGGGGCCGCCCCCCCTCGGGTCTTTTCCCGGCACACGCTGCGTCGCCGTTCTCCGCTCACTTTCCACCCCGCTGCAGCCACAGCAACAGCCGCCCTCCTCCATTGTCACCACAACCCTCGCCCACCGCTGCCGCAGCCGGGAACCGAACCCGGCGCTCCCAAGCCGCTCCCGGGCAGCGCCCGACGGTACCCACAGAGCAACAGCACCGGGCGGGTAAAGCCAGTGCGCATGCGCAGCGCTGCCCGGCTCCGCCCCGCCCTTCAACACCACATGACGTAACCAGGCACAGCACTGCTCCTGCGCTTCCCTTCCCACAACACCGCGCATGCTCAGCATTGTTTCCATTTCTCCCTTAATGACCACACAACGAAGAGCTTCCCCAGGAAAGCTGTTTTGGACAAATCTCATCAAACTGTGCTGGGGGAGAACAGACACCACAAAAACTGGGATTTGCTGGCACAGGGCCTTGGACATCACACATCCTTCCCTGTTCTTGGATAACAGAGTTATCACAGATCTCCTGAGTAGCTACACCAGTAAAAAAGTGACTTTTCCAGCCCAGATGCAGCTGCATAAGCGTTCGGAGTGGCAAAATGAAAGGAATGTAAAAATCCCACCATGGAGTGAGATGGTGCCGCCTCCTGCACCTGGGCCACCGTGGAACACTCCAGGCTGGGGGAACAGGGGCTGGAAAACTGGGAAAGGCCCTGGGGGTGCTGGGGACAGCAGCTGGACACGAGCTGGGTGTGCCCAGGTGGGCAAAGCCAAGGGCACCTGGGCTGTGCCACCTTGGGGTGACAGCAGGGCCGGGGCAGTGCCCGTCCCTGTGCTGGCACTGCTGGGGCACCTCCAGTGCTGGGGGCAGCTCTGGGACAAGAGGGACATGGAGGGGCTGGAGCCAGTCCAGGGAAGGGAACGGAGCTGGGAAGGGGCTGGAGAGTTCCTGAGGGAGCTGGGAAAGGGGCTCAGGCTGGAGCAAAGGAGGCTCAGGGGGGACCTTGTGGCTCTGCACAAGTCCCTGACAGGAGGGGGCAGCCGGGGGGGTCGGGCTCTGCTCCCAGGGAACAGGGACAGGAGGAGAGGGAACGGCCTCAGGCTGGGCCAGGGGAGGCTCAGGGTGGATATTGGGGAAATTCCTCCATGGAAAGGGCGCTCCGGCCTTGGCACAGCTGCCCAGGGAGGTTTGGAGTGCCCACCCCGGGAGTGCTCCAACACCTGTGGCTGTGGCATGGGCGGACGTGGTCAGCGGTGGCCGTGGTGGTGCTGGTTGCACTCAGTGATCTCCGAGGTCTTTTCCAACCTTGATTCCGCTCTCAAGTCAGCCCCACGGAGGAGCAGCACAAAAGGCACCCCCAGGCTGCGAGCGGAGGGTTCAGAACACGCTGCGGCAGCAGGAACGAAGCTCTGCAGGATGAAACTGAAAAGGGGAGAAATGCCGGGCTCTGTGAAAGGGAACAACTGAGAGAGCCACAAACAAGCCACCAAACTTCTCACAGGGGACACCACCAGCAGCACAGATGTGAAGGGACTTCTTTTTGCCCCAGAACTGTGAATCCACAGCCCAAGCCACGTGCACACACTGCAGATGTGTATTTTTACTGCCAGCAAGCACCTGGGAATAAAAAACCTCAGCCCCAAAGCTTGATGTCTAAACAGCAACACAGAAGTTCTAAACCAGCTGTCGAGAGAAACAAAACACAGCAAAAACAAAGCAGAAAGGGAGCAAAAAACTTGTCACGCTGGCCGTGTTTCCGAGGGTGACAGGTTCTGCTGTGCTGGGAATGCAGCACAAAACACAAAAATCCTACTGCAACTCCTGGATCCCACAGCAGGAAGGACATGGAGATTCCCCGTGGGAATCAGGGATGCAGGACTCGGCTGTGCTGCCATCACTCCCTCAGGAATAGCCAGGTTTAGCTCATTCTGTCTGCCCAGAGAGGGGGGATCTGCTCCTGGATCCCCTGGAATGTTCCAGGCCAGGCTGGACATTGGGGCTGGGAAGAGCCCAGGACAGTGGGAGGTGTCCCTGCCCGTGGCAGCGCTGGCACTGGATGAGCTTGAAGGTCCTTCCAAGCCCAAATGGTTCTGTGAGTCTTAGAGCCCTGAAATTCTCATGACAGAGGTGGAAGTGCAAGAGCTTAAGGTCCCTTCCCAAAAAAACCCCATTGCACGACTCTGCAGCTTCTGGAGCCCTGGGTCCATGGAAATGCAGTTTCAGAGGAGCTCCGAGGAAATGGGTGTTTTGGGGAGAGCAGAGTGGCTGGAAGAGAGGAACAGGAACAGTCTCCTCGAGCAAGCCCTTGTGTCTCAGGGAGCGGGATCGGCTCGCTCCTAACGCACCTGGTGACTCCCAGAGCGGGGGATGGAAATGCAGCCCAGGTCCGAAAGAAACCCTGCCCAGGAAGGCGGGCTGGGATTGTGAGCTGGCTGCGGGAGCTCGCTGTTAAAGGCGATCTTTTGGGTGTTTGGGTGCGCCTTTGTCTCTGTGCGAAGCACCCGGCCGTAGCGCCCTTTGTGCTGCTGTCTCCTGATTTCCTTAAACTTTTCTTAAACGGTCCCTTTTCTTCAACTTTCCTTCAAATTCTAGAGTGAAGCTCGTTTTGGCAGCTGCGCGTGCGCGGATCCTTCCGCGTGCGCAGATGGCCGGGGCGCGCGGATCAGTGCGCATGCGCGGGCGGGGACGCATCACCGGTGATGCCTCCGCGGGCAGGACCGCATCACAAATAGTCCCTTTTGGCGTATCACTCCGCGTGGGGGCGCATCACCGCTGATCCCTCCGCGGGCAGGACCGCATCACAAATAGTCCCTCCTGGCGGATCACTCCGCCTGCGCATGCGCATAACCGCTGATCCCTCCGCGGGCAGGGCCGCATCACTGCTGATCCCTCTGTTCTGAACGGGATTGTGATGTTGGCTTTTTGCATGTTCCATCAGTGTTTCACAATTTGGTGGCCCATACGGGGATAAAGGCTCAGCTCTGGGATCTCCCGGGGAACCCAGAGCAGGGGGGTGCCCCCGCCCACTTTTGGCGGCCTCGCTTTGTGTTTCTCGGCGGGGTCAGGGGGGTTTGCAGTCAAACACCCGGAGGGCAAGAGAGGAGACAAAGCAACAAGAAAGGAAAGAAAAGGCTCCCTGAGGTACCACGGTAATTAAACACATAAAATCTTGTGCACCAAGACTCCGAGAAAAGTGAGTATTTTTTCTTTCCTCTTTTTGGGGGGATAAGGGGGATGAAAGTGTGTGCATGAGACACGGGCTGGTTACCCCAGAGCTGCGAAGCGAGTGTGGAGCCTCTGAGGCTGCGGCTCTGCTCTGCCGCCAGGGAAGCAGTCAGTAAAGAGGTGAAGCCAAAGATAAAAGGAGTGAGAGAAGCCCCGGGTTAACTGGGAAGGGATTGGAGTCCTTGAAGGAGGGGAGTCAAGAATTTCCTAGTATTGGATCCAAGAAATTTAGGGTTTAAGACTGCTGGATTGAGGGTTCAAAAATCCTGCTAAATGGAGGGTTAGTTCCGAGACATTTGGGTTTTGAGACTGCTGGATTGAGAGTTTAAAAGATTTCAAGAAATCCAGGCTTAATTCTGCCAAATTGAGGACAAATCCGAGACATTTGGGGCTTGAGGCTGCTGGATTGAAAGTTTAAAAAAAAAAAAAAAAAAAAAAATTCAAGAAATCCAGGCTTAATTCTGTCAAATTGAGGATTACTTCAAGAAACCTGGAATTTTGGGCCCAGGGGTGAGCATCGGCTAACAATTTGAAATTGTGTGGTTGTGACTGATAACGCTTGAGAAAGAGAAGTTGGAACAATAAAAAGGAGCGATGAGAATGAATGAGAATGTATGTGATAGAAATGCTAAAGCTTGAAATATAACTTTTCTGGAAGGAGGCATATTTTATTAAGAGGAGGGAACTGTTGTATTCTAGGAGAAGAAACGGGAAAGAGGTGGTGAAGTTTGAAGAGTTGTTTTGTTGGTTTTTATTAAAAAGGTGGGAAACAAAGGCCTGGGAAAGATAGATAAGATTCTGAGAAAATGGGACATAAAACTAGTAAGCAAGAGTCAGGGAATAAAAAAAGG